>NC_057710.1:96675413-96846911 GCF_004010195.1 Chiloscyllium plagiosum | reverse complement strand
GAAGCGGCAGGGACAGGCCACTATAAATGCCGGAGGAAACACCACAGAAGCGCATCACAGGAGACTCCCAAGCACTGAGGATGTCACCTAGACAGGGGACGAAACGTTTGCAACAAAAATTTCCAGCTCGGCGAACAGAACCACAACAACTATGGTGAATCTTGTAGTTTTGTTCTTTTAGTAAGAACCTGGAATGTGTTTTTTTTTCAAGCTTTACTGGCCCCTAGCTAGAAAATAGTATAATAAACAGAATATACTGAAAGAGTTAGATGATGTGAGAGATCTCGGGGTGGAAGTGCACAGGTCCCTAAAGGTAACAGTACAGGTAGATAAGGTTATAAAAAGGCATATGGAATTCTCTCCTTGTTGGCAGAGGTATAGAATACAAACTGAGGTATATAATGATTTATCTATATAAGACACTGTTGAGGCCACACTAGAATACTGTGTGCAGTTCTGGTTGCATTACAAGAAGAACATAATTGCTCTGGAGAGACTGCAGCGATTTACTAGAATGTTGCCAAAACTGGAGAATTTTAGCTATACTGAGAGATTGGAGAGGTTAGGGTTGTTTTCCTTGAAACAGAGAAGTCTGAGGAGTGACATGATTGAAGTATATAAAATTGTGAGTAAAGATAGAGTAGACAGGAGGAACTTGTTTCCCTTGACAGAGAGTTCAAAATCCAGGAGTCATAGATTGAAGCTAAGGAGCAGAAGGATTACAGGGGATGTGAGGAAAAACCTTTTACCAGAGAGTGTTGGGTACACGGAATTTGCTGCCTGGGTTGGTGGATCCTAACCTTGTAAAAAAGTACCTGGATCTGCACCTTAAGTGCTCTATGCTGCAAGGCTATGGGCCACACGCAGGAAGAGGGGACTAGAAGGGGCATCTGGGTGTCCTAGGGCCAGCATGGAGAAGATAGTCACCCCTTTCTGTACTGTATCATTTCTATGGTTATAGAACATAAAGTTGATGGTTTATTGCAGGATCATAACAGGTTTAGTAGACCCTCAATGACTGGCACAGACATGATGATTGAAATTACATTCTTCCTTCCATAGTCTTCCTCCTCACATCTCTGTAATCTCTGATCCCATTGCCTCTGATGTATTTGTGATTGTCTTATGCTGATGGCCTGTACCCAACCATTGTGGGCCATGCTTTTGGTTGCCTAGGACACTGGAATTCCCTCACTTTTCCATTTCCATCCTTTAAAAACTGCTTCTTTGATTACCAAAGCTTTTGTCATCTGACTTAAAAATCTCGTTACGTGCTTTGGTATCATATTTTTGCTTGATTTTATTCATTATTGTCACATGCAATGAGATACAGTGAAAAGTAGTGTTTTGCATGCTAACCAGACAAATCATACCTTACGTAAGCATATCAGAGTAATAGAACAGAATGCAGCATATAGTGTTACACCTATAGAGAAGGTGCAGAGAAATATCAAATTTAATATATCAGAAGTCTGTTCGTAAGTCTTATAAAGGTGGAGAAGAAGGTGTTCTTAAGTCTGTTGGTACCTGTTTTCAAACTTTTGTATCTTCTGCCCAATGGAAGAGGGAATTTGGAAGACCTTTATGTTTAATAATGCTCCTGTGATGCACCATGGAATCTTTCATCATGTTGAAAGTACTCGACAAATTTTGTTCCCATATTTGTACGATTCTGAATGTTCCTAACCATTCACTTATATCCTGCAGTATGAAATGGTTCATTGGGTCTTGGTTTTACAGTCCAGTTTGTTTCTTACCATTACTGATCAGAAGTGAAATGGATCATTCATGATTTGCAGATGCCGGTGTTGGACTGGGGTATACAAAGTTAAAAATCACACAACACCAGGTTATAGTCCAACAGGTTTAATTTAAATTCGCAGATCCGTCAAAAACCTCAGCATATTTGCAGAAACGAGGTTCAGATATGGGAATTTGACACTGCAGTGCAGAATGAAGAATGCCAGCCTAGCTGCAACCTGATTGGTCCAAACGCCAGGCAGGCCTTTCTCTTACTCTTGGTGACATTTGCTTGGACCCCATGACACAATGACGCAAGGTACGTCGACCATAGCCCCTCCCCCTTGCAGCCGTAACCGTTCCCCGGGCCCGGCTCCAGTTACAGTTTGGCGGCGGCGGCGGGTGTGTGTGCGAAATGCCGAGGAAGAGGAGGAATGCCGCCGCATCTAGTCCGGCCCGACCGCCTGGACTGGGGCCTCCTCCCAGGACTGGCTCCGCGACATCGGCTCCTGCCGCGGCGGATCGGTCCCAGGCTCTGATTCGTGGCCGGGCCTTGGGCTCCAGTTCAGTAACTGCCTGCGCTGCCAATGGGGTAAACAAGGAAGAATTGCTGAACAGGATGACAGAGATGTTCTCTCACCTGGACCCGAGCGTGGTATATGTGGTGCTGTCCGAATGTGACTTCAAAGGTAACGTCTGCTACTAGAATATCGCCCTGACCCACCAGACTTTGACTCTTACCTGGAACATCTGCTGCCGGCTGATGCACTTTTAAGTATCGATGCTATATTTTCACCTTGAATTGTAATTGTGGTTAGTCCTCTCTTTCCCCACTCCTATATTCTGTTGTTTGTTTGGAAATCCATTCGTAAAACAAAATCGTTCGTTTTTAAGTAAACTTAACATGAGGTTGAAGGTAAATATTTTTTGTGTCTGCACTCTACCATCTCATGGTGCAAATCCCTACGCGCACCACTTCAGAAGTTTTTTTTCAACACAGAATTTTAAATTGTTTCAGTAACTTGAGTGGTTCAAATCAGTCAGGATCCAGTGCCATTTGTTGATGTATGTTTATGCTGTATGGACAAGGGAGCTGAAGTCCTCATTTTGAAAATAGATCTAATCGATTTAGTAATGATCACTTTATTGAGCTAGTTGTCACTGAATTCTATGTAAAGATGTTCTCCTATAGGGATTTGTAATTTTCATTTAGCAGATCTAAATTACAGGGCTGTGTGTGCATTTTCTACTTGTCTAAGATCAAAGGAGATGGACATTGATTGCCAGGTAAATAAGGTTAGGTTAGATGCAGTAGAGAATTGCTTCATGTCACTGAAATTGTCAATGCATGCCAATGCCCAAGACGTGTAACAAAACTTAAAAATGTTCAATACGTTAATTTTATTTATTGTAGTCACATATATCTACATGCAGTGAAAAACTTTGTTTTGTGAGCAGTACAGGCAGATCATTGCAAACAAGGATGTTTCGATCACAGGGTCCTTAGAGTGAGGCTTACAGCTGCACAGGAGATGCGCAAAGCAAGATCAACATTATTTGAAGTTAGAGAGTCCATTCAGCAGTCTAATAACAGTTAGACTCTTATCTGACCCTTTCAGGAGTCGATGATGTTATAATTTAGTATTCTTCCTGATAATTTTTTTAATGTTGTCATTAGATACCCTGAATTCTGTGTTTTTATACTTCGAGTTGAACCCGGAGATGTCCAGCTAACTTGCTGTTGCCTTAATGCACATTGTGATGAGTATTACATGTGAGATGATGTCACTAAATCAGTGAGCATTTTTCCCTGGACTGATTTTCATTGCCAGATTCTTTCAATTGTGTAAGAATTCTTGAACACAAGGCAGTTTAGAGTTTGCCGTTTCGTGTGTCCATTCAACAATGAGAAATGCCAATATCTCAATTTCTACTATAATATTGTTATTTAGCAGATTTTTTAAAATTAAAAATGTAATAGAAAATCTAACACAAATGTTGGGTGATATCACTTTGTTCCAAATATTACTGTTCCATTGCTCTGTGTGCAATATTCAAGAGAACTTAGCATGCTTTTGTTGAAGGAGCATTTCCTTGAACTGACTAGTCTTCTTCAGGTTTCCCTGAATTATCTGATTATTGTACATAGAAAGTGATTAACAAGCTAAAACTATAGTTGCAATAACCATGTTTTGGGCTTGTGGGGCTTCAATGTGGAAACAGTGCAAGAGGTTTATTTAAATGAAGAAAAATAACAGATTCCAAGTTTAAAACATGTAGCAATGTTTCAGTTTCTTTGGTAAATTTGTACCACCTGTATTTATCTACAGAAGGTTACTATATGCCTGCTTCAAGCAATAAAGGAAGCTGTCAGATTAATTAAGGAGCTTCTGAGCACCAGAAAGTAGCTCATTGTTGCTGTCAATGCAGACATTCATGCAGTCTCCCCCATTTGTTATTAAATTATCCATATGTTTCACAACTGCAAAAGACAGGGTAACACTGACCCAGTTCTTATGGCATATGTTTATCAATATGCTCCCGCTTTGTTTGGCATACATATCATCTTGTGTTGTAGTTTTACCAGGTTGAGACCTCATTGGAGGTATATCTGCCACTGCTTTTCTGCATAACTCAATGAACTAGGTGCTGAAAGTAAGCATGAGATGGCAGTGAAAAAGGCAAATGGTATGTTGGGTGCAGGAGTAGAGATATCTTGCTGAAATTGTATAGGGTTTGATGAGGCCATCTGTAGTACTGTGTGCAGTTTTGGTCTCATCTGAAGAAGGATGTTCTGGCTGTGGACTGAGTGCAAAAAAGGTTTACCAGACTGATCCTGGAATGGCAGGACTGACGTATGAAGGGAGACTGAGGATCAGTTAGAAATGTATTCACTGAAGTTTAGAAGAATGAGAGTGTATCTCATAGAAACCTATAAAATTCTAACAGGGCTAGACAAAATAAACGTAGGGAAGATGTTGCTGGTGACCAGGAGTCCAGAACCAAGGATCAGACACTAAAAATATGGGGTCAGTCATTTAAATCATTATAGAGTCCCTACTGTGTGGAAGCAGGTCATTCAGCTCGTCGTGTCCATATTGATCCACTGAAGAGTGACCCACTTACCCTATCCCTTTAACCTTGTGTTTCCCATGGCTAATCTGCCTCACCTGCACATCTTTGAACTGTGGAAGGAAATCAGAGACAACTCATGCAAAAATGGGGAGAACATGCAAACTCCACGCAGACAGTCGCTCGAGGCTGGAATCCAATTCCCCCAAGTCCCCGGTGCTATGAGGCAGCAGTGCTAACCACTGAGTCACCATGCCATCCTGGGATGAGGAGATATTCCTTTACCCAAAAAGTGCTGAGCCGGTGGAATTCTCTGCCACAGAAAGCAGTTGAAGCCAAAACATTGACTGGTTTCAAAAACTAATTAGATATATTTCTTAGGGCTAAAGGGATAAAAGAGATGGGTCAGAAGTGGAAACAGAATACTGAGTTGAATTATTATGATGAATGGGGGACCAGGCTTGAAGGACCAACTGGCCTGTGCTTGCTCCTATTTACTATGTTTCCAAATGCTGGACTATGCTGTTATTGCTTGGGGTGGAACTCGGTCCTGAAACTTTTTTGGTGATTCAAGGCATCTTATCATGGCTGGGTTTTTTTTGGCTTGGGAATGAGACATGTTTTTTGTCCCCAGAGTGGAAGTTTCATCAAGTTTCTGTTGGGTGAATGTAATGGAGTCTTGTACTCTTGCCTCATCTTGATGGGGAGAAGGAGTTTCCACTGAGACCAGGGCAATATTGCTCAATGTCTACTTATTGGGTGAATGTGGTAGTTTATGAGAAGGTCTGCTAATTGATGCTATAGTGTTTGCATGACCTCAGTTCTGGAGGCTAACTTGAGTCTCTCAAAACTTTGGCTACTTAACACTGATAATGCAAAATATTATGGGTATGACATTACTGATCAGGAGACGCAGACAAAACAGAAGAAATGTAACTCCTTGGATACTCAATTGGAATGTGTTAATTTCCAGTCAGTCACAAAATATTCACTCAACAAGCAATGAATAACTTTTTACAAGTTTGTTCATAGCTTTTGCTTTGCTACCTGTGGATTTTTAAGTTGATATTAAGTCTACATTTAAGACATGTTGAGATCCTGGAATATAGGATTATCTCCACTCATGTCAATTTTTTTATTGCTTATAACTGCAAATGAACTGCTGGTCTTTGCAATGTATTGGTTACGAATATTTAGATTCATGTATTACAGGGAGACAAGATGAGCCATGGTTCAAAATGTTTATTCTGATCCATGGGACTGGGATTTGCGTTATGTGATCATACATTTTTTCTTTGATTCGTTGCATTAATGATAACATTCAGTGCATTAAAGTTTACAGAGTAACTAAATTTTCAAAGACTCATTTTCCTGCATTGCAAGGTTTGAGTTGATTGCTTGCACTTGTCCATGTCTTGATATTCTGAACGTTTTTATGGAAGAGAGTGCACCTGGGAGAGGCTTTAAATGGTGGGGAGTGGTAGTGCTGCCCATTGTGTTTGCTCCGATGCAATCACTAAATTGTGTTCACAGTGCCCAGTTCAGTTCTGTTGCCTTATTCAGACTACATGCCAACTTTAATAACACTGGCACCACAAGGGTGAATGAATATTATGTGTGTTAATAATGTAAACTGTACAAACAAGCTGCTGTTAAATTGCATAACTGAACTCTTAGAACAATCCTGATTTGTTTCCTCTCTCCCTTTCACATATTTAATAGCGGAAGGATTGTTTAAAAATTCCAACTTCATAGAGATGTACAGCACAGAAACAGACCCTCGGTCCAACCCGTCCATGCTGCTTGTAAGATTTAGCTACATCGTGAATTTACAATTTAGCCAACAGACATACATGAACATTACATGCATGCATAAAATCTGAAATAATGATTTTAGCTTGATCAGAAAACATTCTTGTTGATTTGCATACTTGCGTGGTAATTCCTTTTTTTTTAATTTTGTTTAGCTGACGATGCAATGGACTCTTTGTTGGTACTGTCTGATGCAGCTGAAGGTGTAGCATCTTCCAGCTTCACTGGATTTGACCGTGTGGCAGCTACCCTGAGTGATGATCAAGTCAATAGTAAGATCAAAGTAGTCATGAATGACCACGGAAGTAATTCGCTTGTTGTTTCTACAAGTACTAGAGAACCTGGATTGCATTTGTCTGAGCAATTCAACTGTTCGCCTGACAATAAACTGAAAAATTCTCAGACAGATACCAGTGATGAAACTGTTTCAGAAGAAAACACAACTTATCAACAGTATCAGCCATTTATGAATCAATATAATTCTCCCATCAGTCAGTTTTCCAGAATCTGTGTGAGCAATGAGTTAGCTGAGGCAACTCAATCAAATTTGAACTCTACTTTCAATTGTATGCTAAATCAACAGCAAATGGCAGATGACACGCTGTGTCTCAGGCACTCACCATTTGCCTTGAATTCAAAAGAATGTGAAGAAACTTTAGGTCAATGTTTTGGTTATGAAAAAAATGTCTTTGAGAAAAGACCAGAAGTTCACTTAGATTATAACAAGTTGCTGTCAGAAGATGTCGAAAGCTCTAGCAGCAAGAAATTCTCTAATGACCTTGGAGTTGCATTTTCAAACAGCACAAACACAAGTAGTGCAGACATTTGGACAAATGAAACTGAAAACAACAGCTTGTCAGCAGGCATTTCTGTGAACATTGTCCCAAACACGTCTGGTGATTCAGTGCTTACTGGTCAAAAATATGACATGCAGTCAAATTCTACAGATCAGCAGATTGGATTATCACTAAATAGTAGCGTTTCTGCTGAAGGAGGAGGGAATTGTTCTGGTACAAGTAACAATGAAATACCATGGTTCATACCAAATACACATCCATCATCTGCAGAAAACTACAAATTATTTGAAGAGACACAAGCATGTAAAGGAACAAACCAATTAAATCCAAAAAACAACATCCTCTCATCAAAACCATTAGCAAATACAGGGAGTAATTTGAACAATATACAACAAAACACAGCTTATTTACCTGATTGGTTAGGGGAAAATAAAAGTGATGACAACCCACCTAACTTACTGAACAATGGGGGAGCAAACTGTGATCAGTATTCCGGTCGTGTGCTGTTTCCACATGTTCCAAATATGTCTCCAATCTCATGGAACCCATGGGCTCCTGAATTCAAGCCTGTGAGCTTGCCAAAGACGTTTGTCACCCCTGTGGTAATGGGTCCAGCAAAACCAAAGTCTCATGTTGTTTCACCATGGAGACCAGCAGGAACTGGTCCTGGTTCACCTCATCAGTCAATGAGATCGGGTATCATCAACTCACATTCAAAATCACGGTTAAATCAGTATGGCATCCAGCAGTTGCAGACTTGCGCGTATCCATTTCCACAGCATATCAATAGGAAGATATTAGGAACAACTAAAATGCTTATTTTGATGAGGGGACCACCTGGATCTGGGAAAAGTACCCTAGCCAGGTATGACATAACCATCAATACATTTTTCCATTTTTTCCTGTGTATTTAGGAAGCACATTTGAAGGAAGAGAAAATTTGCCTTTTTGTAAGTGCTGTTTCATGTTCTTGGAGCACTTTACAACCCAAGATTTACATTAAGTGCTAGTCTTAGTGCAATCACGAAATTCTCAGCCAGAAGGTTTCTGCTTCAATCTCCATTTTAGAGAATCACTCATAATTTAATCTGACACTTCAGTGCAGCATTAAGGGAATGATGCATTGTTACAAGTGCCAGCTTTCAGATAAGATCTTAAACTGACATCTCTACTCCTTTTTAAGTGGATTTCATGGAAATAGTTACAATTGCTGGACTGGTCTCTTTTGTTCTGGCTAACCTTTTGATCCCTAAATACCTCCCTAAAACATATCAAAAGACTATTTAGCTGTTGTTTGTGGGATCCTGCTGTAGGCACATTTATTCCTGTTTCTTTACATTACTATAGCATTGAGAGACCTATTGGATTCATTGTGAATCACTTTGAAATGCACTGTATAAAACCAAGTTCTATAATTTGTTTAGAAGAGATTGACTCTTTTTGAGTGGGAAAGAAAGTTATAGCTTAACAAGTGTTATATATATTTACTTGAATTTTCTTATCTCATTTCTCATTTTAGTTTAAGTTTATACTGATTGCCTCAAGCATCTTATTATTTTATGGTTAGTTTCTCTTTAAAAGTCAAGTTGCGAGAGTTCTACCAGATCATAGGACTACTCTCTCATAAGAGGGAGATGACTCATGGTAGTTTAACCAGAAGGTCACCATGCCTCAGTTGAGGAGTAAGGTTGAGAAGTAGAGTCTTTCACAATGACCTCAGCCAGTACAAAAATTGAACCTGTGCTGTTGGCATCACGCTGCATTCCAAAACAGTTATCCAGCTAACTGACCCCCTCAAGGTGGACAATTGAGAGGAAATACAAAACATTTTGGGTGGCATGTTGGCTCAGTGGCTAGCATTGCTATCTCACGGTGCCAGGCATCCAGTTTGATTCTACCCTTGAACGACTGACTGACAGTGTGGAACTTGTACATTCTCAGTGTGTCTGTGTAGTCAACCCTCTGGATGCGTCAGTTTCTCTCCATGGTTCAAAGATGTGCAGGTTAGGTGGATTAGCCATAGGAAATGTAGTGTTATAGAGATGGGAAGGGTTGGGATGCCCTTCAGAGAGTTGGTGTGGACTCACTGGCCTGCTTCCACACTGTAGAGATTCTGTGATTCTAAAATGATACAGACGTTCAAAACGGTGAAGAGTCTGGCAGAGTGAGTTGAGACAATATGGGTACAAAGTTGTCTGAATGATAGGAAACAGTCGTAGTGAATATTTATGTTTCAGACCAGAGGAAAGTATGGACAAGTGTTCCCCAGTAGCCAGCAGTATGACCACTGATTTTCTTATTGCATGTTAATAACTTTTAATTGGGTGTACAGGAAATCTTTTCAAAATGTGCAAATTACATCAAACATGAAAGTTTGTGAACCGTTAGAAGTATAATAATAGATTTTAGGAAAGACATGAGTAGATAAGTGGAATAGGCAAACACAAAGAAGTTGAAAATTAGTGCAGAGAAGTGTGAAGTGATACATTTTTATCGGGATAAGGCAACATAAAATGAAAAGTACAATTAAAAAATGGATGCAGAAACAAACTCTATGAATATCATACACGTATTGTTGAGGGTGGCTGGGTAGATTGAGAAAGTGATCAAAAAGCCATTAAGCATTCTTTATTTTTTAAATCGTGGCATAGAGTATAAATGATTACATTACCTACAGTATTGAAACAGGTTCTTCAGCACAACAAGTCCACACCGATCCTCCGAAGAGTAATCTATTCCCCAACCCTATATATACCACTGACTAATGTGTCTAACACCTATGGACAATTTAGCAAGGCCAATTCACCTGACCTGCACATCTTTGGATTGTGGGAGGAAACCAGAGCACCCGGAGGAAACCCATGCAGACACCGGGAGAACGTGCTAGCTCCACACAGACAGCCGCCTGAGGTGGGAATTGAACCCAGGTCCCTGGTACTGTGAGGCAGCAGTGCTAACCGCTTGGCCACTGTGCAAGGCAGTTTGATAAATCTTTCTATAGCCATGGTTCAGCTTCAACTCCGATTCTACATACCAAGTTTTTGGAAGGATGTTATTACTTTAGAGACGTATTGCTGAGAAAATACACACTTTATCAAAGCTTTTAGTATTGCACTCATCAGGACAATTTTTAGGGAGACTAATTCCAAGAGGAAAGCTTTACTGCATTAGTGAAGAATGCTGATTGGTTATAAAGTGGATTTTGCTGGAGGTGTTGAGATGGAGAATACACCAATTAATGATAATTGACAGTTAACTACCAGACTTTGTTTTAATTTTAAACAGACAGGTGGATTCTGGTGGGTATTGACCTGAGAAATGGCTGTCAGCTGTTTTGTTGAGAATGGCACAGAAAGACTTTGAGAATAGTTTCAGGGTTGAAGGATTTCAAAAGCTGGACTTTTTTGAAAAAGAAGAAGAAGGTTAATTTAATTGTTTTCAAAATAATAAGGTGATTGGGCAGAGTAGACCTGTTGGTGCAAGGGTTTAGAGTCAGAAGGTCCCCATTTAAAGTGATTTGGCAAAAAAAAACCAAATTGACATTAAAACATTTTACTTCATGTGAGAGTGTGGCGAAAGCAGATTCAAATATTTGAAGGGAATTGGATGGTATCTGATGGAACAAAGTTTGCAGGTCTACAGGAGAAGGGTAGGAGAGTGAGAGCAGCTGACTTACTGTTGTGGATAGCTTGCATGGATATGGCAGATTGAATAGTACTTTTCTTTGCAATTAATATTACTCATTATTTAAATGAGGTAGGATTTGTAGAATCTATTTGGGTCGTTTTTTTGGACTTGGTAGTGCAACATATGATGCGATACTGACGTAGTTTTGGATAACAGAGCTGATCATGTCGAACTGTCAAATTTAAGAACACAGAAAAAGACAATAGCCTTATGGTGCTGTCTGAAAACTTCCTTCCCTCCTTTTCCAAAATTTCCTTTCCACATGCTTACCCACTTGCCTTTTTAAAATTGTCTCAAGAGGAACTAAATTTCAAAAATGAAGAAACTAAGAATTCTAAAACATGATGGTTGTGCGTCTTCAGGCACCCAACTAATTGTAGAGGTGGTACAACGTTAATCTATTGAGATGGATTTCTTACTTAGTTTTCTTTATACTAGGTAAGAAAGCTAGGACTATATTCTTTCAAAGTGAAAAATGAAGATGAGGGAGATTGATCACGAGCAACTTAATGAGGCAGATTTTCTAAGGACAGAAAAACATATCTTTTGTTTTTATTTGTTTAACAAATGTATATTCCCGGAGCCGAGCGATAGCTACCTCATTTGCTGAGTTTAGTTAGTCTGCTGCATGATCTCTTGAGAGACCGTAATGTTCACATCAGTCCCCTATCATATTCCTCCCACTTTGGGGCGGCCTGGTGGCTCAGTGGTTCGCACTGCTGCCTCACTGCACCAGCGTCCCAAGTTCGATTCCAGCTTCTAGCAATTATCTGTGTGGAGTTTGCACATTCTCCCTGTGTCTGCATGGGTTTCCTCCGGGTGCTCCGGTTTCCTCCCACAGTCCAAAGATGTGCAGGTCAGGTGAATTGGCCATGCTACATTGTCCATAGTGTTAGGTGCATTAGTCAGAGGGAAATGGGTCTGGGTGGGTTACTCTTTGGAGGGTCAGTGTGGTCTGGTTAGGCTGAAGGGCCTGTTTCCACACTCTAGGGAATCTAATCTAATATTGGGTCAAAACAAACGATTGACAGATTGAATTACTTGAGAGAATTGAACATACAAACAAGGAATAGGCCATCAGTTTGATTCACCATTCACTAAGATCATGATTGATCTGATTTTTAACCTAACTCTGCATTCCTACATTTCCTGATAATCTTTCATTCACTTGGAAATCAAGAATATATCTACATCCGACTTAAAGATTCTGCATCCCACTGCATTTTAAGGAAGTGAATTCAAAGTCATTCAACCCTCTGAGAGAAAATAAATGTTGCCTAATTTCTGTCTTGAGGGAGAAACCCCTTTATTTTTAGTCTATGATCCCTAGTTCTAGATTCTCCTACAAGAGGAAAAACCTTTTTTGACATCCACTTCGTCAGGTTCCTTCAATTTAGTCACCTGTGACTCATCATAACTCCAAAAGATAAAAGCCTAGCCTGTCTAATTTTCCTCCAATGCAATTTGCTCATTCCAGGTATTATTCTAGCAAATCTTCTCTGAACTCGTTCCATCACAGTAACATCCTTTCATATGTGGGGTGACCAGTTTTGTATACACTAGTTCAGATGAGATCTGTGTAACTTAAGCATAACTCCCTATTCTTGCATTAAATTCCCTTGCAAAAATGACCATTCTATTAACTTACCTGATTACTGCCTTTACTTGTACACTAACCTTCTGTGATTCATATAGCAGGACACCCAGATTTCTTCACATCCCAAGCTTTGCAACCTCTCATCATTTAGAGACTTACAAACTTTGCCGTATTGTACTTTGCCAGCTCTTTGCTCACTCATACAGCATGGAAACAGACCCTTTGGTCCAACTAGTCCTTGCCAACTATTTTCCCAAATTAAACTAGTCTCACCTGCCTGCATTTGGACCATATCCATATTCATGTATATATCTAAATGTCTTTTAAATGTTGTAATTGTACCTGCATTCACCACTTCCTATGTCAGTTCGTTTCACACACAAACCACTTTCTTGTTTAAAAAAAGGTTGCCCCTCATGTCCATTTTAAATCTTTCTCCTCTCACCTTAAAAAAAATGCCCCCTAATTTGAACTTAGCCACCTTAGGGAAAAGACCTTGCTATTCACCTTATCTATGCCCCTTTTGATTTTACAAACCTCTATAAGGTCACCCCTCCACCTTCTACACTCCACTGAAAAAGTCCCACTCTGTTTTTATAACTCAAACCCTCAATTCCTGGCAACATCCTGGAGGGCACAGGAAGCAGCCTGGCCGGTGCATCCTCTGAGGGGTCAGTGTCTTGTTCCTCAGATGCAGGAGGAGCTGACCTTTAGCAAACAGAGGCTGTGTTGATATTACGAGTGCCTGAATAAGGTAAGAGAGGAAATTAGGTACACAATTCTGCCCAGAGTACGTTGTAAGGGTACCGATAGCTTTTATGGACTGCGATGACACAGCTGACCTTTATCCAAAGAAGAATGGCACCGTGTTAGGTGGCACGTGGCACAGTGGTTAGCACTTCTGCCTCACAGTGCCAGAGACCCGGGTTCAATTCCTTGCCTCAGGCGACTGACTGTGTGGAGTTTGCACGTTCTCCCCGTGTCTGCGTGGGTTTCCTCCGGGTGCTCTGGTTTCCTCCCACAGTCCAAAAGATGTGCAGGTCAGGTGAATTGGCCGTGCTAAATTGCCCGTAGTGTTAGGTAAGAGGTAAATGTAGGGGTATGGGTGGGTTACGCTTCGGCGGGTCGGTGTGGACTTGTTGGGCCGAAGGGCCTGTTTCCACACTGTAATGTAATCTAATCTAATCTAAAAAAAAGGTGTTAATAAAGAATATTATTAAGAGATGGAGAATTACTTACCTAACCACCTCATCTCCCTTTCACAATCCTTACAATGTCCACTCAACCTATCTATCCCTTTGTAGGCTCATTGTGTCTTCTTCACAATTCATTTTCCCACCTATCTTCTTGTCATCAACAAATTTAGCTGCTGTATATTCTGTCCATTCATCCAAATCATTTGTGAAAACTATAAAGTGTTCAGGCCTCAGCAATGACCCTGTGGTGCATAACTTGTAACATTCTGCCAACCTGGAAAAGTCCCTTGTTCCAGTCTCTGCTTCCCGTTAGCCAGTCACTCTTCTATCCAGGCCAATATGTTACCCCCAGCACCATGAGCTATTATTTTCTCCAGTCACCTTTGATGTGGCACCTTATCAAATGCCTTCTGGAAATCCTGAGTACAACACATCCACTGATTCATCTGGACCTATAACACAAGCTGCTTCCTCAAAGAACTCTAATAAATTAATTAAACATAATTTCCCTTGAACAAAACCATGTTTCCAGCTGATTTGCCTTGCACTTATCTAAGTACCCTGTTATTACATCTTTATTAATAGCTTCTAACATTTTCTTTATGACCATTGTTAAGGTATCTGGCCTGTAGATTCCTGCTTGCTGCCTCCTTTTATTGAATAAAGAAGTAATGTTAGTTATTCTCCAATGTAAAGCAATCTTCCTCAAATCTAATAGGTTTTGGAAAATGGAAGCCAATGCGTTATCTATCTCACCAGCTACTTCTTTTAAGACCCTAGGATGAAAGCCATTAGGACCTGAGGACTCGTCAATTTGCAACACCAACAGTTTACTTCAGACTAATTCCCTGGTACAGAGCAACCTCGATTATCAGAATGAGATGGGGGGGCACTATTTCGTTTGGATACTTGATTATTCGGTTAATCATTTCGATGTCTTTTCTCTGGGGCTCAAGAGTTTCCTATTAAGTCTGTTTCCCGTTCAGGAGACTAACAGCAGCAAAGCGCGCGCAAGCCGCCTCCCCCCCCCCCCCCCCCCCCCCGAAACCCCGTCCAACACCGCACCTTCCGTCCACCAGTCCGACACCACCCACCCATCCGCCCGTCTCTAACCTCACCCCCACCTCCTGCCGGCCCTACCCTCTATCCCTCTCCGGCGCAGCCGGACTGGACACCAACAACAAGACTGCTGCTACTAATGCCTTTTGGGGGTGAGTCTCCAAATAGTGCACAAACACACACACACACAACTTTTTACTGCAACATTTTGACAGGTTCCATCTCTGCCCTGTACAGGACAATGTTAGAGAGATCATTTGGGAAAGGGGGGTTTAGGGTACACCCCTGTGTAGAACTCCAGGGAAAGTGTGGGAAGAGAGAGAGAGGGTGTGGGAGTTTAGTCATTTAGAGACGGTGCCCGGGCTCCCACCAGTCCAGGTCTGTACTCGGCAGCACTTTTAATCACTGTAAACAAAAGACATGATCAGCGTTGGACACACGTCTTTGATGTAATGATTCTGTCGGGACCTCGAGATCTCCTTCAGATAATCCAATTTTTGGATAATTGGCATTCGGATAAAAGAGGTTCCTCTGTATTTGTAGTTTTCTTTAATTCATCCTCACTTTAAATTCCAAATTTACAGCTATTACCAGGATGCAACTTGTATCCTCTGTGATGAGGATGAAGAAAAATATTTGCTCAATTTGTCTGTCATCTCTTTATCCTCTATTGCTAATTCACCAAACTCAACTTCTTTAGAGCCAACACAATCTTTAACTCTTTTGTTTTAAATAAGTGAAGAAACATTTCCTATCTGTTTTTATCTTTTTGACTAACTTTCCCTTGTACTCTAGCTTTTCCCCCCCAATGCGTTTTAGTAATTCTTTCCTACTTTTTATATTGTGTCCAATCTTTTGATCTGCCACTTATCTTTGCAAAATGATGTCTTTTTTTTGAGCTTGATGTTAACTTGACTTTTTTAGTGAACCACAGATGGCAAGGCCGTCCCTTAGAATTTTTCTAATTTGTTAGACTGTCTTTATTCTGTGCTTTTTGGAATGTCCCCTTAAGTGTTTGACGCTTCCTCTCAATTGACCTATCCCTTAACCTAAATTGCTAGTTCTCTTTCACTTGTTATGCTTTCACACCCTCATAAATGCCCTTGTTTAAATTCAAAATAGTAGTCTTGGACACACACAATTTTCTATTATCCTGTAGATGAAATTCAATTATGCTACCCAGGGGCACTTTCAATTATGTCAGTAACTAATCCTATGTTGTTCATCAAAGCCAGATTTACTGTAGCCTGCTCTCTGGTTGATGTCATAACATGCTAATCTAAGAAATTATTCCAAAAACATTGAATTAATTTCTCATTTGATGACGTTTTCCCCCAATCTGATTTTCCAATCAATATGTAGGTTAAAATCCCTCTTGATGATTGCTGAGCCCTTCTTAAAGAACCACTTTGCAAAATCCCTGTCACCCCAAACTCACTAGTCTCAATGTTAAGCAGTCCTGTGTCGTTATGGTAATATTTTTGAGGAGAAAGTGAGGACTGCAGATGCTGGAGATCAGAGCTGAAAATGTGTTGCTGGAAAAGCGCAGCAGGTCAGGCAGCATCCAAGGAACAGGAGAATCGACGTTTCGGGCAGGGCTTATTCTCCTGTTCCAACACATTTTCAGCTCGTTATGGTAATAGGCAATCTTACTTTGAGAGCTGAGCAACCACCAAGTGAGATCTTATTGGATGTCTTCTTGTTTAACACTTGATCAAAATTATTTGCCCACCTGTGCCAAGCAAAACAGTTTTCCAAATTGAGACTGAGCATTTTTTCTTAGACAAACTTACTGAATAGTTCGAGAATTTGAGATTTTGTGCATAATTAATGAGTTTTCATTGCAATTGGACAGAATGCTTGTTCAACAGGGGCCTAATGGAATGATTTTCAGCACAGATGATTATTTTTGTCGAAATGGACGCTACCAGTTTGATCCTGATTTGATTGGAAAGGCTCATGAATGGAATCAAAAGCGAGGTGAGAAATTTAAAAATGTGTTCTTGATTACTGTAGACAGTATTACAAAAGTGAATTTATTACATTGATTTCTCCATAAGAGAACCATTTTAACTTGTCATAATTTCAAAACTTCTTGAATTTTATACTTGTTGTACAATTCTTATTCAAAAAGGTTACTTTTGGAAATGTCTTTTTATAAAACCCACCATAATCTTTGAATTTTTTGGACATTTGGGGATAAAGCCCTTCTTTCTTTAATCTCTCCTCAAGCTTATTATCTGTCCAGTAAATCTATGCTGCATTCTCTTGAAGACAGTTATCCTTCCCAAGGTGATGTGCAATACTGATCATGACACCGGTGTGGTCTAACCAAGGCTTTGCACAAATTAACTATCACTTTATAAAATAATTTCCTGAGATTTAATTAATTTGCCACATTTTCTCCCATTTGCTAAATCTATTAATTTTTCCTTAATTTTATGGTTTCATCCATATTGCTTATAGTATTGTTGTCCTTGTGTCAGTGTTTGGATATTGTGGTTTTTGGTTCTTGCTCCATAGTCATTAATCTGTACAATGAATAGTTTTAGACCTAACACAGATTGTTGGGGGACACCACTAGTCACATTTGTAACCAGGTCAATAATATGTGTAAATTTCACGATTCTCAGCTTTAGCTAGTGGTTTCTTGTGATGAGTCATTTTCCAGAAGTCAATTTCAATAACATTCATTGCCATTCTCTGTCCATTACTTTAGTCATGTGTTGAAACAGTCATTTTCTTCAGGCACTTTGCAAATGCATGCAAGCTTGACTTAATCAGCTGAAAAATTTCAAGTTGATCGACCACCCCTATCCTCACTTATTGACTTGAGCAATTTCTTGACAACAGATGTTAGGCTAAATTATTTTACATTAAAAGGAAGAGTAAATATACTCGATTTCCAATATAAAGGTCACCCAAACACAAGAATTTTGTAAATGCCCAATCATCCATTGTCGTGTAGTAAGTAAAGTCACTATCCTCTTAGAGGGCTGCTGTCTCAATAGAGATAGAGATGACTAGTGCTGGTTTAACCTGAGGGTCACTGCACCTCAGGTGGGGGGAGAGATTAAGAAGGAAGGATCTTCATAATAACCTCAGCTATTGTGGGAATTGAACGCAGGATGTTAACATCACTCTGCTTCACAACCCAACTGTCCAGCCAACTGAAAAATAATCCTGAGGCATGCAGGTCTGGAAATTTCCTGGGTTCCAGCATGGGGAGCCATCTCAGAATTTTGAAACCCTTTTGGACCCATTGTCTCTCTAACCGCAGTTTAATTTGAAACTCACATTTTGGGAACTGCTGTACTGCAATCTTAATCCTTTATTATTTCTTAATTCCACTCAGTCTCCACTGCCTCCTTACTGCTTGTTATATCATTGCTTGTCATTGAAATGCTTTCATCCTTAGTATTGAGGTTACTCTTCCACTGTAACACTTTTACTATCTTTCCTGCAGACTTGGTTATCTGGTGTAGCATTACTCCAGTTCTATTCATTTTGAACCATTTCTCCACAAAGGCTGCCATGTCTCACACAAGTTGAATATGTAGCAGTAACTTGTTCAGTTTATTTCTGATATATTCAGTACATTTGTCTAACCTGTTCTATTTCTCTGTTTTGCATGCACCTTATTTCTGTCTGCTAGTTTAATTTCTGTTTTTAGCTTTCTCTTTATTTGCAGTACCTAAAATAAAATTTCTGACTGTTGCTCGACTCTCTTTCCTTTTGTTTGACCCAAAACTATTATCAACATGATCTTTTATACCTAAGCCCTCCACTGACAGGTACTTGTTCAAATTCCTTTTCTGTATTAACCTCCCTAATATGTTTAATCCTCTGTCGGTTTGTGCAATTCGGTCCTAGCCTTTAGTCCCTAGCCCCCAGTATCCTTCAAATAAGACCTCTTGTCAAATTCCTAAATTGTTAGTCCCGAAATGAACCATAGCAACTCATTCATAAAATTATAGAGGTCTATAGCACAGAAAAAAGCCCTTCAGCCCATTGAGTCTGCACTGGTCAAAAACAACCACCTAACCATTCTAATCCTATTTTCCATCAATCGGCCTATAGCTTTATATGTCTTGACATCGCAAGCATACATCTAAATACTACTAAAATGTTATGAGGGTTTCTACACTCTTGCAGACAGTGAGTTCCAGATTCCCACCAACCTCAGTGGAAAACAAAACCTTCCCTCACATCTCCTTTAAAACTCTTGCCTCAAAGCTATGCTGCCTGGTCATTGATTGCTTTTCCAAGGGAAAAATTTCTTGCTGTCTATGCCCCTCATAATTTTATATCTCAGTCATGTCCCCCTTCAGACTCTATCCAATCTTTTTTCATAACTAAAACTCTCCAGCCTGGTAAGTCTCCTCTGCACCCTCTCTAGTGCAGTCACATCCCTCCTGATACTCTATACTGCAGCTGTGCATAGGGTTCTTTGTTTGAGCTTACCGGTTTAACTGCCAATCTTCAATGCCTGTCCGGATTCATATGTGAGAATTTAGTCACCTGGGTGATGTTGGAGTTTTGGAGTTATATTTAAGTGAGGAGTATGTTACTTCCACAGATGATAAAAGAGATATTGAGCAAAGTTTATGCCTGATGGAGCAGTAAAAGAGACATTGGCACTGATATTATTCTTCAGTGATTTGGATTTAGTAATGTTAGGGTAAAGATCAATGTAGATCCACTCTGCAAGCACCCTGCCTCTATTCCTAATGAAGGGCTTTTGCCCAAAATGTCGATTTTCCTGCTTCTCAGATGCTGCCTGACCTGCTGTGCTTTTCCAGCACCACTCTAATCTAAAGATCAATGTAATCGGGTCATAATCTCAGAGGGTATTAATAAGACAGTGAATGTGAAAACTAGAAAAATATATATTTCCACATCACTGGACAAAAAAGTATTATAACGCATAACGAGCTGTAAAGGAGTTTGTGCCAAGCAGATTTCTGTTTCCATCTGAGATACTTAATTTGCTGCATATGAATATCATTTTACACCATTGGAAAATCAAGAATGCAAAGAGATAATTTCTAAAGAAATCTTTTTACTGAAACTGTTAAGTTATACTAAGATTTGTGGATTTTTAATTTGAATTTTGAAATACTTACAAATGTTTAATGAAAATGTTATGTATATTGAAAAGTAATTGTAAACCGGTTAGCAAATTTTATTTAATCTTGTCATGCAACTTGATTCTCGTCATATGCACTGTTGTTGCTAGTGGCATACATGTCTTTGAATAAAATTTAATTCTGATCATATTTTCTTTCAGCCAAAGAAGCCATGGAAAAAGGTTACTCTCCTGTAATAATAGATAATACAAATACACAAGCGTGGGAGATGAAATCTTACATCACTATGGTTAGTTAAAGTTGTTTAGAAATGTCTCATAGTCTGTTTCCATGCAAAATCTTGTCAAGTATGCCAATTTCTTTGGAATACAAAATGTTGCTCTATATTCTTTTTTTATTTTTGTAAGTTCTAGATGATGTGGAAATTGTTCAACAATGGGAAGTTGAGTTGTCTTTGGAACAATTGAGTTTGATTGTCAGATGCTGTTCAATGTACAGTACTTGGAAGATTGTTAGGTTTCACTTATTTTCTCATTGCATCTGCAACCAGAATGGGTGCTGTGAGGAATTGCAATGTGCTGCATGCTCATTCGTTGAGTTCTGGCCGATGAGCAAGATAAGCAAACAAGCCGAGTGGTTTGGCAAAGCTTGCTGCATTATTTTGCAACAAAAATACTGAAAACAAAATCATGCGATTAATTTTAAACTTCTGTTTATTCATCTTGCTTATGCAGCATACTTATCCATTCTTTCAATTATTTCTGTTCTTTAAATAGAAATTTCTTATGTACATTTTGTCAGACTAAGCTTAAATATTCCACTCTAGCTTTTATTAATAGCTTCCTTGTCACCTGAAAGTCATTAAACTGGACTGAAGGAGCTTACACAAGGTCAAATTTTTCATAATAACACTTTCATAGAATCCGAGAATCCTACAGCACAGAAACTTTGGTCCAACTTATCCGTGCTGACCAGACATCCCAATCTGACCTAGTCCCATTTGCCAACATTTGCTCCATATCCCTCTTAAACCATTCCTATCCATATATCCATCCAGGAAATCGTGAACAAAAGCATAAATTGCTGGAGAAACTTAACAGCTCTGGCAGCATCTGTGGAGAAAAAGCAGAGTTAATATTTTGAGTCCAATGATCCTTATTCAGAACTGATAGTAGCTAGGAAAATGTGGTGTATATGCTGAAGATGATGTGGAGAGAGGGAGGAGAAAGAAGAAAAAGAAAAAGGAGTGAGCAGATAAATAGAAATACAGCCCAAAGAGAGAAGTAATTGAATTATTGAGCCATGAAGGCTGCAGGATCCCAAGCGGAATATGAGATGCTGTTATTTCAAGGAACAGGAGAATCGACGTTTCAGGCATAAGCCCGAAGAAGGGCTTATGCCCGAAACGTCGATTCTCCTGTTCCTTGGATGCTGCCTGACCTGCTGCGCTTTTCCAGCAACACATTTTCAGCTCTGATCTCCAGCATCTGCAGCCCTCACTTGCTCTCATGCTGTTATTTCAGCCTGTGTTGAATCTCGCTTGATTACTGTAGTAGGCCAGAGACAGAAATGTTGGTCAGGGGTCATGATGGTATGATCAAGTGGCAGACCACCAGAAGCCCAGGCTCATTTTTGTGGAAAAAACAGAGGAATTCCACAAAGCAGTCACCCAGCCTGCCACTGGACAGGCTGTAGAATGTAGAAGAAGCCATATTGTGAGCAGCAAATGAAATAGATTGGATTGAATGCAGTGCAGGTAAATTGCTGCTTCACCCTGAATATGCTTTGTTATTCTTACCTTTTACTTTCCATAAATGCTGCTTGGGATGTTAAGTAAATGTGACATTTTCTGCAAATTATATATTGCACTGTTTGTCCTTTTTAAATACCATTTATAAAATGTATATCAATTTTTAAAACAATCTTTCTAACTGGTAATTGTATACAGTTCAAGCGAGGAAAAACTACAAGATAAAAATTAGACTCAACCACAATAAAAAAGCAAAATGCTGCGAATGCTGGAAATCTGAAATAAAGCAAATATGCAGGCAGTATGTTTGGAGAGAAAACGAGGTTTAACATTTCGAGTCGAGTATGATTCTTCAGAACTCAAAGGAGTTGGAAATTTTTCTTTAGGTTGCAGAGAAGAATGATTTTCTCTTTTCTCAAGCTAAAATTTATACTGATTTTACATATCATAGAATCAGTGTGAAAGCAGACCATTCAGCCCATACTGTCCACACTGATCCTCTGAAGAGCATCCTACCCAGACCCCTCCCCCCAATCCTATTCTCGTAACTCTGCATATCCCATGGCCAATCCACCTGACGTGCACATCTTTGGACCTTGAGAGGAAATCGGAGCACTCAGAGGAAGCCCACGTAGACATGGGGAGAATGTGCAGATTTCACAGAGACACTCATCCAAGGATAGTTTCAAACCTGAGTCCCTGGCACTGATGCAGCAGTGCTAACCACTGAGCTGCCACATATCTTTCACTCCTTGGACACCATTATCACTGCTTTTGTCTTTTGCTTTGGGCACCCTCACAATGTTGTAAACAAAAACAGACTAAAACTTTATGGCTAGGTTAGGAGGTGCATGTTTGAAATATGCATCTCAAAAATATCGTATTCTTAAAATGTGTAAGGATTGACTTCAATTATTCTTTACTGGTTGGCCTTCTGGTATAGAACATTATAGTCAAAAGTAGCTCCTTAAGGTAAAGAATAGAAACTAAGGGGAGAAAAAATGTGCAAGTAACAACTAATGTTGATTGTGGAAAAGGACAAAAAGAAGTCTAAATAGTTAGAGTATAATTACCCTTTTAATGTTCCTTAATTCTAATTTATGAACCAATGGAAGAATGGAGTGAATGTGTGGGAACGGAAAATATCTCTAAGAAAAAGAAAACAAGATATAGCTTTAGGGTGAAATTTAAAATATGATCGAAGATAAAACGCTTAAGAGACCTGGCCGGAATTTGATATATTTTTAATAATTCTAATTGATTATATACAATGTGATGAAATCTATTGTTTTGAGGCCTGTATTTTTTGAGGTACCTTAGTTGAAAAGGGAAACTGAGAAAGGATATCTGAAAGAGATTGGAATCCTGTGAACCATTTATATAGCTGCAGCAGCTCTTTCAATTACTTGAAGAGAACTTTAGTGAATCTATATTATCTAGACAATAGAATGCAAAGTTGAGGAGATTCTTCAGGTTTATGCCACTTTTGGTGAAGGGCATGTCTGTGGAAATCTCAGTTTGTGTGCTACCATTGGCTGAAGATCAGACTCAATCTGAGTAAAAGATGAGCCAATTTTGTTTTCTGAGGAAGACCGAGTGTTGAAGAACTTTGACTGTGATTGATGATATACATGTTGAATCAATCGTCATGCCATTTTGTAAGAATTGCTTTCGTACAATCTGCTATTTTCTTTGTACTTAACAGTTTGTAACCACTGAGCAACTTGCTTATTAATTCATGTTTAATTAACTGGTTCTGGTTTTAGAGTGTAAGTTATTACCCAAGATAGTATGTAATGTTTGCATTATTTGACACTTGCATAGTAACAATTCTTTTGCGTTGATCCACGAACTCGTGACATAATTCTTTCAGTAAAGAACTAAGATTTCTTATTTCTTTTTTTTAAAAACTTTTTTCAATTGTGATTATTAAGTTGACCAAATCTCTGAATTGATACTGGTGTTTAAATTTCTAGGTATTGTAAGATCTTTCAAATGGACAAGTTATTATTTCTTACTGCCATTCTGTTATTACAGAAGGAAATTAGCTGCTTGTTGCCTTAAAGTATTCTTGGGAGTCATTTCCTTCACACTTCATGGACAAAATTAGACACTTGCAGTGACAGGCAAAATAGAAATGTGTATTTGTGCAAGTACGGTAAACTCACTTTGAGTCCGATCATGTGACAATCAATCAGCCATTTTGGACAGTAAACAGCTTAATTTAACCTTGTTGTCTGTAGAGTAAACATGTCTGTAATAAAGTTCCTGCTGGTTAGCACTTCAGTTTCCTGGTTCTTCTTGGAATGTAACATAAGAAGAAAACTGTCAATGAGGATGAGAAAACTGCTTTGCGTTGCACTGGTCAATCCAGTGACTTGTCCAAAAAAAAAGACAATTGTAATCCTCATTACAGATCTTGGAGGGATTTGTGGGGGGGGAAAAAAAGGTGAAGAAATCAAAGGATTCCATCACTGCATTGAAGCAGATAGAGTCAGCAAAAAAAAATCCCAGAGAAGAGATGAACAGTGCAGAACAAGCTCACCATGTGGTTAACCCTGAAGGAACACTGAGTAATGAGTATCGTACATGGAGGGAAGCGTTTTGAGCTCACGATGTAGACTCGGTGGGTGGGGGGGGTGGAAGCCTCAGGAATGCCTTCTTTTAAAAAGGACAAAAAAGGAAAATAAAAGTAAGGAATGTTGGATGTATTGTAATATATCATGCAATGCAGGCCCTTCCAATTAAAGAAAAAGAAGCAGGAAAGTTCGGCACTGTAGGACCATATGATGTAAATGCAGAGAGCCGGAACTCCAATATAGAGTTTCCATTATTTTGTTCAAGATAAGAAAATTGAAAAAATTGTAGCGTTTCTGAGTAATATGTGCAGGGGAGGGGGGAAATGGGATCCTTTAACCTCCGGTGTCTAGTACAGCCAAAAAAGCCTGTTTCTAAAACGTATGAAGAAATAAGAGGAATTCTACAGAACCATATTTCACCAAAACTATTGATGGCTGAAAGGTTCAGATTCAACAAATGTAACAAGTGTGTTGGTGAAAATTGGTGAGCATGGACAAGTTGGACTGAAGGGTCTGTTTCAGTACTGTATGACTCTTTAAAAAATCGATCTTCACTGTTAGTAGCAATACAAATGAGCAGAATTCTCTGAATTCAGAGACAACTGAAATGTTGCTATCAGAGACACACTTGGATGTGGATGGAATTCTCTGGAGAGTCAGTATGGACTCAATGGGATGAAAGGCCTGCTTCAGCACTGTAGGGATTCTATGATTTTGGTGTTGCAACTCTGATGCATTACTGTATGGAGTGGGAGCAATTGTTTCTCACATGGTGAAGAAATGCCAATAGCTTTAGCATCAAGATTATTAAAGCAGAAATGAACAATCCAAGATAGACAGAGAAGCTCTAGGAATCATTGGCATTAGATGATTCCACCAATACCTCTGATCAGGAAATTTACCTTATTGACAGGCCACAGACAATTGACCACAATATTTAGGCTTCATACAGCGATAACTTCTCTAACAATAAGTGGTAGGCATAATTGCTATCAACTCACTTATACAATCAAGTATAGGCAATCCAACTTGTGTGGGAATGTTGATGGGCTCAATAGATTACCTTTGCCAAATGAGTCAGCTGTGATCAGTCCTTATGTTGCATCAATAGAGGTTATTTCTGTAATGGCAGGACAAATTGAGGTTTACACTACAAATGATCCACTACTATCAAAAGTGATGGACATGGTACTTTGTGGCAAGATCTCAGGAATAATTGCAGAACTGAAGCCATATGTTAAATGGAAGCTAGAACTATCCATACAAAACAGGATTTCTCCTATGGGAAATGAGGGTCATCATTCCAGCACAGCTGAGAAAATGTGCATTAAATCAACTACACAAAATCAATGTGACATCCTCAGAATGGAGGAGATAGCCAGAAGTTATTTGTGGTTGCCAGGGATTGAGGAGAAAGCAGGAATGTGTGCAGCTTGCGCAGGAATTCGCAACCTACCTCAATTAGTGGTTCATTAGAATGTGAGACATTGTTTGTTTGAAATATTATCTCAATTCACTGAGGGACTACATAAGTGTTACTAGCTTTAGGGAATGGCACAAATTAAACTTGGCGTGGAGTATAATAAGATAATTAGTGTTGGAAAGTCAGTTAAGATCTGTGATACAGTTGATCAATGCTTTTGACTATTTATGGAAAGGTTGGTAGTTTGAGACCAACTATTTCCCCCTTTCCACTTTTAGGGCTGTTATGATGCAGAGGTAGTCCTCTGGGCTATACAGTCCAGGCTCAAGTCCTACTTGTTTCAGAAGTATCATAACATGCCTAAACAGATTGATTAAGGTTATCTATAGTCCAAACTGGATAAGGAGAATAGTTTGTGGACCAGTGGTAATGTCCTTACGTCTGGGTCAGAAGATCCAGGCTCAAGTCCTACCTGCTACAGAGATGTATCGCAATATGTCTGATCATTGATTAAAAATGTCTACTGAATGTAATCACTATTGCATTCCCTTAATAAAATCTGTTATTTCTCATCATTGCATTGGACACATTTTCATGGCATCAGGTGATAAGAATCAGAGGAATAAAGCAAATTGACATGGGTTCACAGGCATTTTGCATACCCTACTGGTCAAAATTAAAAATTTTAATGGCTGCATATTTAGTTGATGAAGCATTCATGAGGTGTTTTGCAAGCCAAACAGTGGAAGAAGCATGCAATAGATAGCATTAATCATTTCCTTTAATCAACCTGTTCAGACGTGTTATTATAAACCTCTGCAGCAGGTGGGACTTGAAACTGGGCCTCCTGACTCTGAAGAAGGAAAATTAGAATTGCAGCCCAAGAGTCCTCCAATTTGGGCTTAAATACAGAATCTTGGAGTCCAATCAGCTCATCGAAGGCACACTGTACCTCCAACGTTCATATATTTTGTGATGAAAGTCCTGAGGTGCAGAGTAACCCTGATAAGGTCTGGGTAATGGTAATGTGAGTAATTGTGTCACATATGACGCAGCTATCACATACAAAAGCCAGCTGCCTATAGTGGGTACGTTGATTTGTATTCCATAGGGGTCTCGTGAAGGAGAAAAAGAGGACTGCAGATGCTAGAAATCAGAGTCAAAAAGTGTGGTGCTAGAAAAGCACAGCAGGTCAGGCAGCATCCGTGGAGCAGAAGAATCAATGTTTCAGGGCATAAGCCCTTCATCAGGAATGTGGAGAGGGGAGAGGCTGAAAGAGAAATAAGAGGGTAGGGGTGGCGCTGGGGGAAGGTAGTTGGGAAGGCGATAGGTAGATGGAGGTGGGGCTTGATGATGGTAGGTTGGAGGAGAGGATGGAGCGGATAGGTGAGAAGGGAGATGAAAGGAATGACATTTCAAGAGGGTGGTGCCAGGTTGAAGGGTTGGATTTGGGATGAGGTGGGGGGAGGGGAGATGAGGAAACTGGTGAAATCAACATTGATGCCGTCTGGTTGCAAGATCCCAAGGTGGAAGATGAGGCATTCTTCCTCCAGGCATAGGGTGGCTTGGATTTGGCAGTGGAAGAGGCACAGGATTTGCATGTTCTTGATGGAGTGGGAGGTGGAGTTGAAATGATCAGCCACAGGGCAGTGGGTTGTTTGGTGTGTGTATCCCAGAGATATTCCCTGAAACATTTCGCGAGTTGGCATCATGTCTCCCCAGTGTAGATGAGACCACATCGAGAGCAATGAACACAGGAGATAAAGTATTTGGCTGTGCAGGAACATCTCTGTCATATGCGGAAGGATCCTTTGGGGCCTTAGCGGTCAGGGGAGAGGCGTGGGCACAGATTTTACACCTTTTGCAGCAGCAAGGGAAGGTACCAGGAGTGGAGAGTGGGTTGGTGGGGAGGGGCATGGATGTAATCAGGGAGTTGTGGAGGGAACGGTCTCTGCGGAATGCTGATAGGGATAGGGAGGGCAAAAAAATCCCTGGTGATGGGGTCTGATTGCCAGTGAAGGGGATAAAACGCCTGGAAGTAATGATTGAATGTTCAGGGTGATGGACAAGAAGTGAGGTCAATGGACTGGCAGAACAGGATGAAAGTGTAGAAAATAAAGCACAGTGGAAATACTGGAATTGAGGCTGGAAGTGCCCCATTTCAAAACCATTTGAATGTTAGAGAAAGAGCCTCCAGTACTGCAAAAGGGCAGGTCATGCAGCTGTAATCTAAACAGACATAAAAGTCAAAGTCCACACCACTTTGGACAAAAGAAAATGGACCGAAGAGTAGTTTTGTAAAAGAGCTAGAAACCAAACTTTTCATTATGAAGTTTTGGTGGCTAACAACAAGCTTTAAGAGACACTAATGAGAGAAATATAACAAACAAAGGAAAGAGAATTTGATAATTGGAACAAATTTTGAGTTCTTTCTGAAGTACTCACTAAGTGTCAACCAAATTTGTCACTTTGGTGGATTTGTGCTAAACAGTTGTTTATAGGTTAGACTTAGAAGACTTAAAGCAAGATTAGTTGCTAGTAAAGCAACTGAGTGATGCAAAGTTAGTGTGGATTGGAAAGTCCACAACTGGAAAAGTAACCTCAAATATTTTAGTTCTTTTGACCACAGACATATTCATGGGAGTTTAGGACAATCAACAAGGAAGTCACAAAGCAAAGTGTTTCTGAAACTACCCAAGATGCAGCAGAGGCAGAAGGAAAACAGTGGAATCTGAGTACATGCATCTTTAATCTGGTGCTTTCCAAATGTGGAATTTCTCAATGAAGTATGTACTATGGATAAAAATAGATGTGTTGCAATGTAGTATAAAGGATAACACTTGTAATTATGTTTTCTTATGGGGTGGTGTTGAGGAATTGAAAAATGGTTTACTAAAAAGAGTAGAAATTACAATTGGGAGTCAGCTTGCAGAATTCTAAATGTATTTCTTTAAATAGTAAGCAAATAAGGTATAGCATAACTAAAAATCAACAATTCCATGTAAAGAGTATTATTTCCATTCTTTTAAATCATGCCACGGCATCACATAAACAAAAGAATCAAAAATTACAAAACTTGGTAGTCATATATTTATTAAAGTGATTGTGCAATCAGACTAGATTAGATGCTGATTTTTTTTAAATTTAAGGACAAATACCGTATCTAAAAGGAAACCATCTAGATAAATGTGTCCTCTAGTCCCTAAGCTTAAGTGACAGGAAAAATATTAAGCACATTAGTTATGCTTGACATGCTAACCTTCTGGTGAAGCAGATTTCATAATGTTTCTGATACATGAGAGTGGGAAATCTCCTTTCAGATTGAGAGCTAAGAAAATAAGAAGGGTTGCCAAAATAATGGCTGTTGTGAAGCTTGTATCAGTCATACATTTTAAGTGTGATTTTGTACAGTTGAAGTACTGAAGCTGAGAATGTCATCAAAATAATTGTTTTTTGTAAAATAATGCACATTCTTTTAAAGTGTGAGAAAAGTTTGAGGTTTCATTTTGTAGGCTTAAAGCAAATTCTGGAAAAAAAATTAAAACTCTACAATCAAATGGATGTATCAGCAGCTTGATTGCTTCAGAAAAATAAATGCCATGTCAAGAAATTGTTAGGGAACCTAGAGCAATGTAATGCTTTGTGCATAATATGGAAGTTTGTGATTCAATCTGTTTTAAAATTTTGGTATAGCTACTGGCTCTCACATTTCATTCTTGCAATATAAATAGGAGCAGGCTGAAATCCTGGTTTTAGGGTTGAGGTACATGTTTACAGTAATACTGCTTAAGGATTGGCTGCAGTTTTAGACTTTACCACTTTGCTTTCTGGAATTTATCACTGGACCTCTATGAAGTTCCATCAATTTTTAATGCAAAACATCATCTGTCAAGTGGTTTAGATTTTCACTTCAGGAAAGGAACAACCTTTGCAGTTCACCTTGCACCAGTTCACATAGACTTCAGTGAGATTTTCAGCAGACGTTTGAGCTAATTCTATATCTGTTTCCAGTGACACTATGACTTCTCTGACAGCAAGTGCAAGCAAGGCTGTTCATTGAGTCCGATTGATGAATCAACAGCATCGTCACTACCTCTACCACTGGCTTATAGTGACAGCAGTGTGTATCATATACAGATGTCCTGCAGCAGTGCATTAAGGAGCCTTAGAATCATTTTTGAAACCTGGAACTTCTGCAACTAAAGAAAAGGGCAGCAGGCACATGGGAACGCCATCACCTGCAGGTTCCTCTCCAAGCTGCGCATCATCATAACTAGAACCATAATGACATTCTTTCACTCTTGCAGTAACACAAATCCGGAAGTCCCTTCCCTTCCTCATAGCACTATCGGTGCGCCAAACTGAGATGAATGCCAGCAGTTCAAAGAGGCAGCTCACTACCACCTTCTCAGAAGCAAAGATGAAAACCAACTTTTTGAAAAGGTTAAGCAAGTGTAAAATAAATAGATGAAGGAGTAAATAATCAGTGTTGGTTATTTATGTGGATGGAGGCATACAGTTTGTTTCCATGTTGTACAACTGTTCGGTCTAATTAGTCCATGCCAACCATATTCCCAAACTAAACTGGTCCCACGAGCCTGCATTTCCTTGTATCCCTCCAAACCTTTCTGATTCGTTCAAATGTCTTTTAAATGTTGTAATTGTACCTACAGCCACACATGAACTATACTCTGTGTAAAAGGTTGCCCTCCCCAGGTCCTTTTTAAATCTTTCTCCTCTCACATTAAAAATATGCCCCCTAATTTTGAACTCTCCCATTCAGGGGAAAAAACCCTGCCATTCACCTTATTTATGTCTCCCATGATTCTGTAAACCTCTATACGGTCACCCCTCAACCTCCTACGCTCCAGTGAAAAAAGGACTAATCTGTCCAGCCTACCGTTAAAACTCAAACCCTCCGTTCCTGTATATATCTTGGTACATCTTTTCTGAACCCTCTCCAATTGAATAATGTGTGGTTCATGTGTGGAATGAGCTTCCAGAGAAAGTGGTGGATGCAGATACAGTTACAACATTTAAAGTAAATTTAGATAAGAAAATGAATAAGAATTTTTGGAGCGATATTGGCCAAGTGCAGCCAGGTGAGACTAGTTTAATTTGGGATTACAGTTGTCATGGACTGGTTGAACCGAAGGGTTTGATTCCATGCTGTCTGACTCTATGACTCAAACATAAACAGAAATTGATCATTGGGCATTTGGGGTGGGGTTATGGTGGGGTGGGATGCGATGGGTTGGGAAGGGAAAGAGTGAGCGGATCCACAGAGAGAGAGCAATAGGCTTATCAAAGAAACGGATGATATTACACCAGGGAGAAAGAAAAGCTGATAATTGAAACCATTTGTAGAGTCATGGAGAAATACAGCATGGAAACCAATGCTTCGGTCCAATTCATCCATGCCGACCAGATATCTCAACCCAATCTAGTCCCACCTGCTAGCACCTGGCCCAGATCTCTCCAAACCCTTCCTATTCATATACCCATTCAGATGTCTTTTAAATGTTGCAATTGTACTAGCCTCCACCACTTCCTCAGGCAGCCCATTCCATATATGTACCACCCTTTGCGTGAAAACATTGTCTCTTAGGTCTCTTTAGGGATTAGGGATATCCCCTCTTACCTTAAATCTCTGTCTGATAGTTCTGGACTCCTGCCCCTCAGGGAAAAGACCTTGTCTATTTACCCTATCCATGACCCTCATGTTTTTATAGACCTCTATAGGGTCATCCCTCAGCCTCCAATGCTCCAGGGAAAACAACCCCTGCCTATTCATCTCTCCCTGTAGCTCAGATTCTCCAATTATTGGCTTATCTGATCAGGATCCTGTTATATTCCCAGGTAACCTCCTTTGCTGTTTACTACACTTCCAATTTTGGTGTCATCTGCAAACGTACTAACTATACCTCTTAAGATCAGATCCAAATCATTTATATAAATGACGAAAAATAGTGGACCCAGCGCCAATCCTTGAAGCACTCCACTGGTCACAGGCCTCCAATCTGAAAAACAACCCTCCACCACCCTCTGTCTTCTATCTTTGAGCCAGTTCTGTATCCAAATGGCTAGTTCTCCCTGTATTCCATGAGATCTAACCTTGCTAACCAGTCTCCTATGGGGAACCTTGTCAAACGCCTTACTGAAGTCCATATGGATCACGTCTATCACTCTGCCCTCATCAATCTCTTTGTTACTTCCTCAAAAAACTCTATGATTTCTCATGCACAGAGCCATGTTGACTATCCCTAATCAGTCCTTGCCTTTCCAAATACATGTACATCCTGTCCCTCACGATTCCCTTCAACAACTTGCCCACCACCGATGTCAGGCTCACTGGTCTATAGTTCCCTGGCTTGTCCTTACCACCTTTCTTCAACAGTGGCACCACATTAGCCAACCTCCAGTCTTTCAGCACCTTACCTGTGACTATCAATAATATAATAATCTCAGCAAGAAGCCCAGCAATCACTTCTCTAGCTTCCCACAGAGTTCTAGGGTACACCTGATCAGGTCCTGGGGATTTATCCACTTTTATGCGTTTCAAGGCATCTAGCACTTCCTCCTCTGTAATATGGACATTTTTCAAGATGTCACCATCCATTTCCCTACATTCTATATCTTCCATGTCCTTTTCCACAGTAAACACTGATGCAAAATACTCTTGTAGTATCTCCCCACCTCCTGCGGCTCCACACAAATGCTGCCTTGCTGATCTTTGAGGGCCCTATTCTCTCCCTAGTTACCCTTTTATCCTTAATGTATTTGTAAAAACCCTTTGGATTCTCCTTAACTCTATTTGCCAAAGCTATCTCATGTCCTCTTTTTTTCCCCTGATTTCTCTCGAGTATACTTCCACTGCCTTTATACTCTTCTAAGGGTTCACTCAATCTACCCTGTCTATATCTGACATATGCTTCCTTCTTTATCTTAACCAAACTCTCAATTTCTTTGGATATCCAGCATTCTCTATACCTACCAGCCTTTCCTTCCATCCTAATACGATTATACTGTCTCTGGACTTTCATTATCTCATTTCTGAAGGCTTCCCATTTTCCAGCCATCCCTTTACCTGTGAACATCTGCCCCCAATCAATTTTTGAAAGTTCCTGCCTAATACTGTCAAAATTGGCCTTTCTCCAACTTAGACCAGATCTAAGAGTTGAAGTTCTATCTTTTTCCATCATTATTTTAAAACTAATAGAATTATGGTTGCTCCCCCACTGACCTCTCAGTCACCTGCCCTGCCTTATTTCCCAAGAGTAGGTCAGCTTTTGCACCTTCTGTAGTAGGTACATCCACATACTGAATAAGAAAATTTCGTTGTACACACTTAACAAATTCCTCTCCATCTAAACCCTTAACACAATGGCAGTCCCAGACTATGTTTGGAAAGTTAAAATCCCCTATCATAACCACCCTATTATTCTCACAGATAACTGAGATCTCCTTACAAATGTGTTCCTCAATTTCCTTTTGACTATTAGGGGGGTCTATAAGATAATCCCAATAAGGTGATCATCCCTTTCTTATTTCTCATTTCCACCCAAGTAACTTCCCTGGATTATTTCAGGGAATATCCTCCCTCAGTACAGTTGTTATGCTATCCCTTATCAAAAACGCCACTCCCCCTCCTCTCTCGCCTCCCTTTCTGTCCATTCCTGTAGCATTTGTATCCTGGAACATTAAGCTGCCAGTCCTCTCCATCCCTGAGCCGTGTTTCTGTAATTGCTATGATATCCCAGTCCCATGTTCCTAACCATGCCATGAGTTCACATGCCTTCCCTGTTAGGCCTCTTACATTGAAATAAATGCAGTTTAATTTATCAGACCAACCTTGTTCTCTGCTTTGTCCCTGCCTGCCCTGACTGTTTGACTTGTCTTTGTTTTCAACTGTACCAGTCTCTTTCCTCACTATCTCCCTGGCTCCCCCCACCCCCATCTTACAAGCTTAAAGGCCCCCACCCCCATCAGCTCTAGCAAATCTCCCTGCCAGTATATTAGTCCCCTTCTAATTTAGATGCAATCCGTCTTTCTTGTACAGGTCACTTCTAACACAAAAGATATTTCAATTATCCAAAAATATGAATCCTTCTCCCATACACCAGCTCCTCAGCCATGCATCATCTGCTCTATCCTCCTGTTCCTGCCCTCACGAGCTCTTAGCACCAGGCGTAATCCAGATATTACTACTCTCTAAGACCTTTTTTTTTAAATTCCTGCCTAACCCTCTGTAATCCCACTTCAAAATTTCAACCTCTTCCCTTCCTATGTTGTTGGTTCCAATGTGGATAATGACCTCCTGCTGGCCCTTCTCCCCCCTGAGAACATTGTGCAGCACAGTGGCTCAGTTGTTAGCACTGCTGCTTCACAGCACCAGGGTCCCAGGTTCGATTCTTGCCTCGGGTGACTGTCTGGAGTTTGCACATTCTCCCCGTGTCTGCGTGGGTTTCTTCCGGGTGCTCCAGTTTCCTCCCACAGTCCAAAGATGTGTAGGTCAGGTGAATTGGCCATGCTAAATCGCCCATAGTGTTAGGTGCATTGGTAAGAGTGAAATGGGTCTGGGTGGGTTACTCTTTGGAGGGTCGGTGTGGACTGGTTGGACCGAAGGACCTGTTTCCACACTGTAGAGGATCTAATCTAATCTAATCTTTGAGGCACCCTCGATCCTGGCATCAGGGAAGCAACACTCCATTCTGATTTTTCGCTGTTGGTCACAGAAATGTCTGTCTGGACCTCGAACTCGAGAGTCCCCTAACACAATCGATCTCTTGGAACCTGACATACCCCTCATTGCATTAAAGCTAGTCTCAATACCAGAAACCTGGCTGTTTGTGCTGAGAATCCATCACCCCCTATATTTTCCAAATCAGCAGAGTTTTTGAAATGGGGATAGCCACAGAAGATTCCTGCACTGCCTGCCTACCTCTCTTACTTTTCCTAGAGTTAACCTATCTGTTTGACTGTATCTGCAACTTTTCTCTCTTCCTATAACTGCCATTCATCACGCCCCCTTGTTCTTGTAAATTCCTCATTGACTCTAACTGTCGCTCGAACCGTTCCATTCGATTTGATAAGGTTCGCAACCAACTGCAATTATTGCAGATATAATCCTCAGTAACTTGTTAAACTCTTCCTAAACTCCTACATCTGACAAGAAGAGCATATCACTCTACTGATATGCTTTGCTTCTTCCAATCTGCAGATCCAGAAAATAGCACTGTCTTATTGCTCTACAAAATACTGCTCCTGGCTAATTTAATACTTATGGCTTATATTGTTAAGTTTAATCAAGAGACACCTCAATGAAACACATAATCAAAAAAGAACCCACTCTATTCACTACTGCAGACTTACAGCAAGGTCCCAAGGCCACACTTAAACTATTCACTTATCTGTCTCTGTGCTGTGACCTCTCCCAAACAAGTTCTTCCAAGATCAGTTGTGAATTTCACTGTTTGTTAATTTTCCCAGATGCACTCCGATGTCCAACGATAATATGAATTCAACATCAAAGGCAGTAACTGTGCAGGTTCACTGCTGTGTCAGTTTGCAGTGTGGGTGTCTCTCTCTCTCTCTCTCTCTCTCTCTCTCTCCTGCACTTACCTCACCATGTGCTTCCTTTATCTGTTCCTCTCCCTTTTAAAAGTGACATTTGTTTTGACTTTTTTCTTCTCTAAAGTTCCAAAACAATGCAACAGCATATAAAACAGTAACTGCTGCTCTTGGAATTCAAGGAAATCACCTCCAACACCTAAAGTACCTCAAAAAAGGAGCAGTCTGTTATAGCCAGAAATGTTTCCTGTCCTCCATCTTGGATTACCCAGAATGCTGAAAATGGGTTGGCTGTGTTGAAAGAAGCCCATGTCATGATAGAGCTGTGGGGATGGGCAAAAGATGTAGAACAGGGTTTTCAAGTTCTAGAAATGAATTGACAAATAGCTGCTCCCGATTTAATTGAGTTGTATCAGGTGCAATATAGATACATGTTCTTCCTGTCTGCAAAGAACAGGGTCTTGTGTATTAATACATGTTATTTCCAGTCTGTGCAAACGCATCACGTTACAATCCCAACAACTAAACCTAAATTGGTTGTCAGTTAAATTCTTTGCACATTCAGGTTTGTCCAGCAAGTGTTGTCCTTTCACAGAATCACCTTGCATTGTTGGACACTGTTATGAGTTTTGCAATCGCTGGTTTATTGGGTGCAATTAGTTCTTAGTTTGTTCCAGAAAGATAAAAATATGTAATGTTTGATAAGATCCACTTGCATTTGTGATGTATGGCCTATATAAATGGCATCATAGTAACACTGACATTGCTATAACACAATACTCATTTGTATGATGGACAAATGTCTTCATGCCTTGAAAATGTGTTGCTTATGCACATTGGCAGTGTGAAACAGTTAGCGTCATTTGTTGCTTGAAAATTTGAAAATCTTGCCCTTAAGCTGAGATAGACTGGGCACTTTTCAGTACCATCTGCTCGTAAAACTCTCAAAACTGTCCAACATCCGATGTGATTGTGCGAAAATAGTTGCTTTGTAATCCAAAGTAAACCAACAATTACACTGAAACAATTTAGGATTGTCTTGTCATGCTTTTGTTACATACAATAACATGCACGTAGTTGTTTTTTGCAGACAGAAATAACAGTTTTGATCCCATTATTTGAAGAAAGGTCTAGTTGCATTGGAGGCAGTTCAGAAGAGGTTTGGGCCTGTACTGTCTGGAATTTTGAAGAATATGGGGAGATCAAATTTGAGGTATTGAAGATGATAAAAGTTGTGGATAAAATAGACATGAAGCGAATGCTTCCTCTTGTGGGACATTCTTGGATGAGAGGTCATAGCTTTAGGATAAAGAGTTGCAAATTTAAAACAGTTGAGAAACTACTTCTCCCAAAAGGTTGTGAATCTGTGGAATTCACTACCCCAAAGTGTGGTGGATGCTGGGATAGTGAATAAATTTGAGGAGCTATATACAGCTTTTTAATTGGTAATGAGGTGAAGGGATAGGGAAGAAAGGCTGAAAAATGGGGGTGAGGAGCATATCAGCTATGATCGAATGGTACAGCAGACTTGATGGGCCAAATGGCCTAATTCTGCTCCCATATCTTATGAATTTAAACTCAACAAAATTGTTGACAAACATTTTGGCTCATTTCTTGCCTTGTTCAATTAGAGTCAACATGCCTGTTTTAAAATTGAAACAAAGCTTTGCAATTAACTACTAGTCTTCAGTAACTGGTGCATTCCTAATGGCAACACCTTTACCAAGCACAGTCCACTTATCAACCAATCAGCACTGTATTACAGTACAGTGTTGTTTTCACTTCATCATGACACTCATAATGACAATATGATTGCAAGATGAGAAGCTTTGACAAAATATCTCCTTTTTGTCAGCAATACTCAATTTCTCAGAGAGTCAAATTCAGGGTTTTACAGATTGGAAAGAGGCACTTAGCTCATTGTGTTTTGTGTCTGTCATCAATTATAGCACTTGGCTCATAGCCTTGTTTGCTATGGTGTTTCAAGTGTTCATCTGCATCTGATCTTCCAGAAATGTGTTAAACTATCAAAAAGCCTTCTGAAATGTATAGAAAATAAGTAAATTTATTTTGATTGGTTTGTTTTGGAGGACACTGACATGAATCGAGGTAAACTGTCAAGTTCGATTGGATTTGAAGACTTCATTTGCACTGGGACTTTTGGAATGATCTGGGCTCAGAGACTGATTTAATTGTGTACATTTAGTAATGTTGTAAAAAAAAAGCTCAGTAAATCTTTGAAGGATTTAAGTTACTTTTAAGATTATGACTGTACTACCAAACAACATGTCCTGTGTTATAGCGCATAGGAACTCCAGGTTGTTATGGGAGGTTTTGTTTTGCAAATAGCATAAGTTTTTTTAGGAGAACAATAAATATTTATAAGTATTAGGATATAAACAATATAAAAATATTACATGAACATAACATCCACCTTTGTTGGAACTAAACAAGGTGGTAAGGCATTTTAAGGTGTGAGGTGTCTGTTGAAACAATTTCTTGTCCCTAATTAATTTACTTTATCTCAGATTTTGATGCTTTTTATTTGTTTTTGTATAGGCTGTGAAGCACAATTATAATGTTGTATTTCGTGAACCAGATACCTGGTGGAAGTTTAAACCGTGGGAGCTTGAAAGGTGAAGTTAGCTTTTTTTTCTGTCTTGTTAGCTAACTCTCTAATTAGTTTGTCATGATGCATAATTCCAAAAACATTAACTTGTAGTTATATTCCCAGGATGTTTCTTTTGAACATTATGAAACAAAATGTGATACTGAGCCACATAAGGACATTTTGGACGAGATATGACCATAAGACCATAACTTGGTCGAAGAGTGAGATTTAAGGAGTGACCTTAAAGGGAGAAGCATGATAGAGAGGCTACATGGTATATGGAGGGAATTCCAGAGCTTGAGGCCTAGAGAAAATCAGGTACAGTCACTAACAGAGACACTCAAGTGACCAGAATTAGTTAAGCACAGATACTTCAGAGTTATTGTTTTGGAAGAGTTTACAGAGGGAGGAGCATGCGTTTGGGAGTGTTCTGAAAAGAAAGGTGAAAATTTTAAAATCAGGGAATCATTTAACATGAACCCAGTGTGGGTCAGCAAACACAACGGTGATATGTCTTCTTGTCTGAAAAAGGATATAATTGAGGTACCATCCTGGTGTCATGTTTGCAGCTGCAGAAACATCTACATGTTCCCTCTGTAATAGAGTTCCCTGTTGTAATTGCTCTCCCATTCTCTTCTCCACCACCTCCCTGTGTAGCTGAGCAACTCTTGGCATCCACTGCCTTCCACTGAGAAACCATGTCCCTTAGCAGTATCCTAAATGGAAAATCTGTCTGAGTAGGCCTCCGAAGACTCCAGTACTACCTGCTGTGTGCTTTTTACTCTGTCTCGTGAGCACCCATTCCTTTTCAGCCCGAGATATTCCCTCACTGTATGTGCAGTCCAGAAATATTGTGGCCTTGCAGATACTCCAGCGACTTCATCCACTGATCCAGATCAAAAACGTGAAATTCCAGTAGCTGCAACAGGAATCACTTCCTGTGCAAATGATGACCCTGAACCCTGGGAGTGTCCTTTACTACCCACATTTTGCAGGAGGGGCATTCCACCTGGGCAAGCTGCCTTTTCATGGCTTACTTTTCAGTGACATCTTCTTATTTTCTTCCTGTAGTAGAAATAATTTTAAATATATGTCACTTACCTTCCATCATCCTTGTATTTAAAAATTCTCAATCTTAAACTAAAGACCAATTTTTACTTTAAAGGTAAGACCGTAGAAATATCAATCTGGTCTTAATTGTGCTGAGGCTGCCACTCATCCAGTACTTCATTCCAAAAGCCACAACAGAGCATGGCAGAACCGCACTATTAAAAGGCAGGATGGGCCACCGGCAAGAAGAGTTTTGGATTGTAAGAGGGGATAGTTGACAAGAGGATTTTGGCAGCAGCAGCAGAGAGAGAGAGAAGCATTTAGTATTACAGTTGGTTATAAACTGTCTTAGTAATAGAGAATACCCAAGGTTTGAAGCTTTGTACTGGGTTGAGCAGAATGCTGATCTTCCTAATGCTAAGGTTCAACTTGAGTGAAGGGATGGAATTAGTAACAGTGGAGTGTGGTTTATGGTGAAAACCAATAATGTTTGCTTCAATGTCTCTGAATTTGAGCTTTAAGAAGCTGAGATACATTAAAGACTAAATGTTGGATCGGCAGTCTCTCAGCAGAGAGGTGAGGGGCAAATTTGGGTGTCACATCTAGTCCACGCATTGAATGTAGCCCATGTCTGCTAAAGATGTAACCAAGGGATACCAGCTAGATGAGGGAAAAGGGATACTTTGGTGACTCTTGACTCAGAGATCTTATCTGCCGACTTTTCTCAACTTTTACATTGATAATGGTTAGACATTCCTAGCTTTCTGTGTTAAGAAAGATTGACAAAAAGTAGTACAATATTCTTGTAAATCCAGAAGCATCCATCACTCATGAGTAAAAGTTTATGTCCAATACTTTTTAGGTGCCAGTTTTAGTGTGTAATGCCAAATTCTAATTAAAATATCTTTAAATGCATTGAAGGGAAAGAAGCGAGTAATTTCCTATAGCTTTGACCTTGCAGTTCTCTAGTCTCGCCAAAATGTGTCTGAGCAGATTTTTAAAGAAACTTTCAGTGCAAAGAGTGTTAGCACTTGACCTTGTGATGTATATATTTATACTTATTCCCTTAGGGAGTTCCTGACAAGTAGTCTTAAAAAGGTAAGTTGGTTCATGAATAATTTTCACAGCTGTGCTTCAGACTGTTCATGAGAAATGCTACAGGATGTGACCTGTAATATACATCTGCCATATTTCACGATTGTGCATTAATTGCAAAATCTAATAAGATTGGCTGGATAGATTTGCCCCACAACTGCCTAGAATCTGTCCATCTATGGAGCAATTTCTTCTTCTACATTCATCCTGTGGATTTTTATGGCCCTCTTTGAACTTCACAAACACTGCTGCTTTCCATATCTGTGGCATTCCCTGTGTCTGCAGCTAGGGGGAGGTTGTGGTAATGGCAGTGGACCAGTAATCCACAGGAAGAAGAAGGGCTCCTGAAGAAGGGCTCATGCCCGAAACGTCGATTCTCCTGCTCCTTGAATGCTGCCTGACCTGCTGCGCTTTTCCAGGAACACACGTTCAGCTCTGATCTCCAGCATCTGCAGTCCTCACTTTCTTCCAGTAATCCACAGATCCAAGCTATTGCTGTGGGGACATGGGTTCAAATTGAATTTAAATTCAATGAATAAATTTGTAATTAAAATCTAGCCGCAGTAATTGTGACCATAAGACCATCGTCAACCTTAAAAACCTTACCCAACCCAAGGAAATAAGTCCTGTATCACAGGCCAGACGGACCCACCAGGGGTGGTGACACCTTGGCTCACATTTAGGAGAGGGTTGCCTTGAAAGTCCATAATATTGATTGTGGACTCCATGAAGTCTCATGGCATTAAGTCAAACCTGGGCAAGGGAACCTCATGTTGATTATCACCTACTGCCTTTCTCTCCTCTCCCACCCCCAGCTTTCCTTACCCCCTTGATGAATCTGTATTCGAGCTATCAGCTATGTAACTGGTAAGGGAATCAACATGAGAGAAAGTCTACTAACGTTCACTGATCTACCTGTTCCACATGCACCTGTGCCATGATAATATTTGTTGGTGTGACCACTGTGTGACCATTATGGAGACCAAGTTTTTGTTTTTGCTCTGAGACAACCTTCCATTGTGTGTCAGTGGTAGCAAAGTTTGTAATCACTGACCACTGATTAATCCAGTGGTCACATTGTGGGTCTGATGTTACATAACGACCAGGCACAATAGAAAAGACAGATTTCCTTGCCAAAAGGGCATTCTTAATCAGATCTGTTTTTACGGCAATTAACAATGATTTCATGATCACTCACTTTTAATTCCAGATTTATGAATTGAATTCACATTCTGCCATCTGATATGCTGGAATTCAAACCCATTTGGATCTCTAGATTATCAATCCAGTGATGTTACCAGTCCAGTATCGCAATCAAAGAAGAAGCCAAACCATAATTTAAGCATTAAACACTATTTATTGGCTATGACCCATAACTTAAAGTTGGCTAAATTTTTGATTTGGATTCTCAAGCTGTGAATTCAAGACCCCTATTGCAATCATGACACCACTAAACCTTAAGGAGACCTAGGGACATTTTTATGTGCACAAATCCTGGCTGTCAGTCATGGGATCAAATAGTCACAATTATAATAGAACATAAAATAATACAGCGCAGAACAGGCCCTTCGGCCCTCAATGTTGCGCTGAGCTGTAAACTATTCTAAGCTCATCCCCCTACACCATCCCATCATCATCCATGTGCTTACCCGAGGATTGTTTAAATCTCCCTCATGTGCCTGAGTTAACTATTTTAGCAGGTCAGGCATTCCACGCCCTTACCACTCTGAGTAAAGAACCTGCCTCTGACATCTGTCTTAAATCTATCCCCCCTCAATTTGTAGTTATGCCCCTCATACAAGCTGACATCATCATCATCCAAGGAAAAAGACTTTCACTGTCTACCCTATCTTGTATGTCACTATCAAATACCGGCTTAGCCGCCGCCTTTCCAAGAGAACAGACCCAAGTCTCTCAGCCTTTTCTCATAAGAGCCTCACAATCTCTGAAGTTCTCTTCTTAAAGCTCCCCCCCCACCCGTCGCTTGTTCTAGTAAGGATATAATTTATACATGTTAAGACATCTTACAATTGAAGAATAGTGGAGCTAAAATATTCTGATCAAATAGAGATGAAGAAAGACCACTAATCTCTGTTTAAGGGATCATGGTGTTTTTGGTCAGTAATTCACAACAAGATAGCATTGAAATATTGATCTGCAGATGGGTCAATTCCACTTTTCCAGCCTTACCTTTGCAAAGCTACCCAGCAACAAGTTTCTGACCTGGTTAAAAATTCAGAATGTGCTTCTTTCCTGGACCTGAGGTAGTGCCAGTATTTGATGTCTATCTGTCAGAATTTGAAGAATCCTCCTCTGGTGCTGCTCCCATTGTGTGATGATTTTACTCTGACTGTCACTTCTTTTTCCTAGACTATTCTCCCAGTGCACTGTAGTGATTGTCAGTTCCCTATTGCCCATGTTTTTTCCTTACTGTCATTTCATTTTAAATACATTGATTCCTCCCTCAGTTTTTCATATTGAGAGGATTGAGAGATGTAGACAATGTGAGTCGAGGAATGAGCTTCCAATAAAAAGTATGTGAGAGTCATAAACTGAGGAAAGTAAACAAATATTGCAAGAGGTTTTCAGAATAATTAGACAGTGGGAAAGAAACCAGTGCTCAGATGTAGATGTATCTTCAACCTTGTTTAATCTTGTAATTTTGTTTAATTTCTCATTTTGTTAAGATATTAACTAGTTTCTACAAAATTACAGAAGCCATGGAGCATGCAGACCATTTGTGTCACCATTTGCACATCTTGATATGGTCCTTGCCTTGTAACTCAGGCTTTCAGTGTTCTGTATTAAAGCTAAAATTTGCAAATATTCTTATTTATTTGTTTTAATTTCCAGTAGATAACAAAATTTGTGTAAAGCTCCTGTCTCATCTGGAAAGCTGTTTGTATCCTAAGTAGGTTAAAATTACCTTAGCAGCAATAGAAAAGAAATCTGGGCAAAGTATACAGTAGACTGCTAAGGTCACTGCTTCGCAGGTAGAATTTCACCTGAAATTTTAACCAGCTTTTTCTTTGCTTTTTTTGTGATCCAGAGATTTGAAATTATGCTTATTTATCCTTAGACGTAATATTCATGGGGTGTCGAAGGAGAAAATTAAAGCAATCATAGATCACTATGAGCACCATGTTACAGTCAACACTATAATAAAGTCATCCGAACCTAAAATTCCCGAAACAGAAGCTGTAGAACTGTGTCCTACAAGTGGGTAAGTAAAATGTACTAAAACTCACACCATCATGTGAGTTTTTATTTTCTAGAGAGCATTCTTTCTCCTCCTATATTGTGTCTGAAGCTATCTTGCAAAAAAATCATAAGTGGGTTTAAACTATAACTAAATGAATTTTTTCTTATTAATGTAAGGGTAAACATAGCTCAATGCCTATGTCTTGTATATCAGAAGAAATTTTTCATGTTTAAAATTTAGGCTGTTTTGGCTACCATGACTGTTCAGGTCACACTGTGTCTTGGTTAAATCCAGGTCAATGGTTTCTATTTAAATAGGTGAAGAAACGTTCCAATACAAGTTTCCTTAAAAAAAATTACCAACAATTTGTTGAATAGTTCAGTTGACTTAGTGTTATGTTTCAAAATTGAATCTCAACAGGGTGCACTTGAATCTATATTCATCTAAGGTTGATGTAATAAATGTATACGATGCAATGTGGAAATGTTGCAAAAGCTTCTTTATTGCTGTTACAATACCTGGTTTGGACATTGTTTCATAACTAATTGCATTCCATGTTGTGCTTAAGAATTAGACCTCTTATCAGTTTGTGTTCTCACCTGTTCACTTGCGCAGTTAGGATCAGAATTTGGCCATTTTGCGCACTTGTTTTTTAATCTCTAGTAGTTTTTGCCATTGCAGCAGAAATAGAGCTAAGATGGATGGGAGTTACAATTCTGAATGGAACATGACAACACTCTTTTGTTTACTCCCTTCTGCTTCATGGTCCTATTGTGTAAACATAGAAAGTTCCATGAGCTGTAAAAATATTTTAAATGCCATACATGTAGATATGGGGAAATACTGTGCTGCTAGGGATTTGCTTAACCCTAGAAAATCTCATAAGAACAAATATCTATTTACTTGTGAATTTATGCAGAGCAATGAATGGAGACCTACATCACATGACTGTGGCAACAGGACCATCAGCTTCTTCAGTGTGCCAGGTTTTACCTGATTCCTTGATGCCTCCTTTTAAGAGTACAGAACACTTGTCAACTACTGAAATAAACACAGCATTCCCAGATAACTTGGAGCAATGCACAAGGCTGCCTTCAGATTTCCCTAGTGAAAGCAGAAAACATGGGACTGAACATGAGACTGGCAATAATGCTACGTTTTCAAAATTACCAAATGGAGAAAACATACAAAAAGATCAAACTCTTGAATCAAATGGTAGTAATTATAATTTAGCATCTCATGCTGAAACTGAAGATGAAAAAAGAAAGATAATCAGTGTGGAAACTTTTGAATCCAAGTTTGAAGGAACAGAAAATACTGAACACTTAGAAAGTCACAACGATAATTTAGCACTATACGATGATTTGCCAACTGCTTTTAGTACATCTATTGGCCAGAGAATTAGGAGAAGGAAATGGCAAGGTGCCAATAGTACAAGTAGTGCTTTGGAAAATGGAGGAACACCAAAACTGCCAGTTGAAGACGATCCATCTGGAGAAAATAATTTGACAGAAAAGCCACAAGCTGTAGAACAACGTCATCACATTATTGACCCAGAATTCTTAAATTTTGTTGGCGATTGGCCAGTAGCAGAGAAATTGAAACCTCAAGATCAGAGGAAAAAGAAAACCAGAAAAAAATCAGAACTAAAGATTAGAAATAAATCTGACACCTTTGATTCTGTCATTCCAAGTGATTCATTAAAATACGCTGCTAGTAGTTTGGTTGAACAGAGGAATGTAGAAATCTCACCAGGAACAAACAGCTCTGAAATCTCTGCTGATAGTTCAGATAATCTTAATGTGTTATCGTCAACTGCTAAAAATTCTACTTCAGAAAGAAATTCTGTAAACCATGAGGAGCATAAAATTCTAGGAGCTTTTGAACAGCAAAATGCAGAAGCATTGTCTGAAAAACCCACAAATAGAAAATCTTTGCAGAATAGGGGAGTAGGAAAATCTTGCAAATTGGCACTAACACTTACAGGTAGCAGCCTAATCTCTAAGGAGCCTTTGGAACCTGTCCTTTTGAACACTGACCAGATGGAGAACTCTATTCTAATTTCAGATAATTCAGAACAGGATAGTTCAACGCAAACTGCTTCTGAAGACTTTGCTCTTTTATGGAAGATTGAAAATCAAAAAGTTGTTTCTACTGAGTTTAAAATATTGACAGCAGCTGTAGATGAACTTAAGGTAACAGACTTTGATGCAACACAAGAATCTATAAGCTCTGTGAAATCAGTGCCCTATAAACTTGTGCACGATAAAAGCACATTTGTAGATGAAAATGCATTTGTTAATGAAGAGGAGAATTTGCAGATACTTAGTGATTGCTTTAAATCTGTTCCTTTTGAAGATTTGATTGATTTATATGAAAAATGTGATGGAGATATAGAATGGGCAACCAATTTATTGCTTGATTCTGGTGTGAAGCTGTCAAATGAAGATCCGGTGAATCAGATGTCGGTTGCAGATGATAAACTTGTAACTTGCAGTAACGTACAAGTGACCCAGACACCACAAATGGAAAAAATAGATTTTGATGATCAGTCACAAAGTGACAAATCTACATCTGTTATGAATCAGTTGTCTCATGCCAATGAAACTACAACAGGCATAAATAATCAATCATCAGTGATTTACACGCAACAAAACAAGAAACATCTGTTGCCTTACCTTGGATATGAAGACATAAGCCCTCCATCTGACATTACTACAGAATCTATAGCTGAAGAGTTGAAAAATACAAACATCATCAGTGAAGCACGTAACATTGATCATGAACAGTTTCCTAATCCATGTAAGGATCATTGTGTCAGAGGAGAATGCGATGATTCAAAGCTTAGAAAGGATTTGCCAAATGATCATGTAACATGCATTGAAGGTAACATATCTCATACTTCAAATATAAAGGTATTAAATGAAAGAAACATGTACTTGTCTGAATGTATAGAAGTAAATGATACTGCTACAGTATCACAACCAGAACTTAATACCTTTATCGAAAATTCAAATGAAAATCAGTCAAGCTATAACACCGAGAAACTTGCAACAGAAAAGGAAACTAAGAAGACACTGGAAGGTGAAAGTACAAGTCAGGATCATTTGGGATTGTTTTCTGATGCATTGAACATTCAGACTTTGGAATTATACTTGCCACCGGAACTGGCAATTCAACTTACTGACCTGTTTGGATCGGTAGGCCTTGATCCAGGTAAGCAAGGGTTTTAGGTTGACCTTACTGCTGATGAGTTCTAAAATCCAAACAAAAATAAGTGAATTAAAGGAAGGAAACAAATACCATACAAACTTGGAAAAAATTGGAGCAGACGTAGGCTATTCAGCCTCGAGCCTGCTTCACATACAATTGGGATAGCCATGATCATTTTGTAAGACCATAAGACAAAGGAGTGGAAGAAAGGGCATTCAGCCCATCGAGTCCACTCTGCCATTTAATCATGGCTGATGGGCATTTCAATGCTACTTACCTGCACTCTCCCCGTAGCCCTTAATTCCTTGCGAGATCAAGAATTTATCAATCTCTGCCTGGAAGACTTTTAATGTCTGGCCTCCACTGCGCTCCATGGCAATGAATTCCAAAGGCCCACCACGCTCTGGCTGAAGAAATGTCTCCTTATTTCCGTTCTAAATTGACCCCCTCTAATTCTAAGACTGTGCCCATGGATCCTAATATCCCCGCCTAACGAAAACAAATTCCCAATGTCCACCCTTTAAGTTTCTGTTAGATCTCCCCTCAACCTTCTAAACTCTAATGAATACAATCCCAACATCCTCAGCTATTCATTGTATGTTAGGCCTACCATTCCAGGGATCATCTGTGTGAATCTCCGCTGGACATGCTGCAGTGCCAGTTTGTCCTTCCTGGGGTGTGGGGCCCAAAATTGGACACAGTATTCCAAATGGGGCCTAACTAGAGCTTTATAAAGTCTCAGTGGCACATCGCTGCTTTAACATTCCAACTCTCTTGAGATAAATGACGACATTACATTTGCTTTCTTAATCACTGACTCAACCTGCAAGTCAACCTTTAGAGAGTCCTGGACTAGCACTCCCAGATCCCTTTGTACTTTGGCTTTATGAATTTTCTCACCGTTTAGAAAATAGTCCATGCCTCTATTCTTTTTTCCAAAGTGCAAGACCTCGCATTTGCTCACATTGAACTTCATCAGCCATTTCCTGGACCACTCTTCCAAACTGTCTAAATCTTTCTGCAGCCTTCCCACCACCTCAGAACAACCTGCCTGTCCACCTAACTTCGTATGATCGGCGAATTCACCAGAATGCCCCAGTCTCTTCATCCAGATCATTAATATATAAAGTGAACAACTGTGGCCCCAACACTGAAACCTGCGGGACACCACTTGTCACTAGCTACCATTCTGAAAAAGAATCTTTTATCCCAACTCTCTGCCTTCTGTCAGTCAGCCAGTCCTCAATATATGCCAGTAGCTCATCTTAAACACCATGGGCCCTCACCTTACTCAGCACCTCTCGTGAGGCACCTTATCAAAGGTCTTTTGGAAGTCTAAGTAGTTAACATCCACTGCGTTTCCCTGGTCTAACCTACTTGTTATCTCTTCAAAGAATTCTAACAGGTTTGCCAGGCACGACCTCCCCTTCCTAAATCCATGCTGACTTGTTCTAATCCGACCCTGCACTTCCAAGAATTTAGAAATCTCATCCTTAACAATGAATTCTAGAATTTTATCTACAACCAAGGTTAGGCTAATTGACCTATAATTTTCCATCTTTTGTCTTGATCTTTCTTGAACAAGGGGGTTACAACCGCACTTTTCCAATCATTTGGGACCTTCCCTGACTCGAGTGATTTTTGAAAGATTACATCCAAAGCCTCCGCTATTCCTTCAGCCACCTCCCTCAGAACTCTAGGATGTAGCCCATCTGGGCCAGGTGTTTATGAGGACCTTTTAGCTTTTCTCGCCACTTCTTTTGTCATGGCTACCATACTTAAGTCTGACCCTTGACTCTCCTTAATTGTTGAGATATTACTCCTGTCTTCCACTGTGAAGACTGACACAAAGTATTTATTTCCTTATCTTCCATCACGAGCCTTCCTGCATCAATTTGGAGCTGCCCAATTTCTACTTTTGCATTTCATTTGTTTCTTATGTATTGAAAGAAAATTTTACTATCATTTCTAATATTACTGGCTATAATCATGGCTGAATAATCTCCCCACCCCCCTCAGGCGATAATCTTTCTTTTCTTTGGGATGAACCTCTGAGTTGTGTCCTTAATTACACCCAGAAACTCCTGCCATTGTTGCTCTAATGTCTTCCCCACTAGGCTCTGCTTCCAGTTGATTTTTGTCAGTTCCTCTCTCATGCCCCTGTAATTACCTTTATTTAACTGTAACACCATTACATCCGATTTTGCCTTCTCTCTTTCAAACTGCAGACTGAACACTACCATATTATGATTACTGCATCTGAAGTGTTCTCTTACTTTAAGATCTTTTATAAAGTCTGGCTCATTACATAGAACTAAGTCCAGAATGACCTGTTCCTTTGTGGGCTCCATCACAAGCTGTTCCAAAAACCATCCTGTAAGCATTCCATGAATTCCCTTTCTTTAGATTAACTAGCAACGTTATTCACCCAGTTTATTTGCACATTGACGTTCCCCCACGATCACCGTGACCTTGCCTTTCTGATATGCCCCATCTATTTCCTGATATATCCTGCGCCCCTATTCCTGACCACTACTGGGAAGTCTGTACATAACTCCCATTTTGGTTTTTTTGCCTTTGTGGTTCCTCAACTCCACCCACACAGACTCCACATCATCTAATTCTGTGTCATTTAGTGCCAAAGATTTAATTTCATTCTTAACTAACAAGGCAACTCAACCCCTCTGCCAACCTCCCAGTCTTTTCAATAAGTTGTAAATCCTTGAATGTTTAACTGCAAGTCCTGAACCTCTGCGGCCACATCTCTGTGATGCCTGCCACATCATAATCATTCACGATGATTTGTGCTGTTAATTCATGTATTTTGTTATGAATACTACGAGCATTCAGGTAAAGCACCTTAATGCTAATTTTCTCATCCTCATGATTTCCATTACCTCCAGTAATATATCCTAAGTTATCCTTCCTTTTTGCTTCATTCCTGGTCTGCCAATAAGAACATGGCTCTGGCAGCAATCTAAAGATTATGACCTTCGAGGACCTGGTCTTCAATTTCCTTCCTAGATACTCCCCAAACAGGTCCTCCTTCCATGCCTTGCCTATGTTGTTTGTGTCAACATAGACCACAACAACTGGATCTTCTCTCTTCCACTCCAATACCCTTTCAAGCCAGTCAGAGATGGCCCGCATCCTGGTACCAGGCAGGCAACACACCATGCGGGACTCCCGATCCAGCTCGCAAAGGATACTATCTGTCCCCCTAATTATAGAATCCCCGAAAACAGCTACTTGTCTTTTTGCTCTTCCCTCTTGAATGGCCTTCTGCACCATGGTGCTGTGGTCAGCTGGCTCATCCTGCCCACAGTTTTTTTTCCTCATCCATACAGGGAGCAAAAATCTTGTAACTGTTGGACAAGGCCAAGGGCTGAGGTTCCTCCACTCCTGAACTCAGAATCCCCCTACCTGCCCCACTTAGAGTCACACTCTGTTGTTCCTGATCACTAACTGAATTTGAATTACTTAATCTAACCGGGTGTGACTGCTTCCTGAAACAAAGCATCCAGATAACTCTGCCACTCCTGCATGTGCCACAGTGTTTGAAGCTCAGATTCCAGATCATCAATTCTGATCAGGAGTTTTCCAGCAACCAACACTTGCTGCAGATGTGGTCACTGCCATTCACAATGGGATCAGCCAGCTCCCACATCATATAGAACATAGAACATAGAAAAATACAGCGCAGTACAGGCCCTTTGGCCCTCGATGTTGCACCGATCCAAGCCCACCTAACGTACACTAGCCCACTATCCTCCATATGGGAGGAGAAAGTGAGGTCTGCAGATGCTTGAGATCAGAGCTGAAAATGTGTTGCTGGAACAGCCCAGCAGGTCCGGCAGCATCCAGGGAACAGGAGAATCGACGTTTCGGGCATAAGCCCTTCTTCAGGATGAGGAAAGTGTGTCCAGCAGGCTAAGATAAAGGTAGGGAGGAGGGACTTGGGGGAGGGGCGTTGGAAATGCAATAGGTGGAAAGAGGTCAAGGTGAGGGTGATAGGTCAGACTGGGGTGGGGGCGGAGAGGTCAGGAAGAAGATGTTCGATGGATTTGACTGAGACAAGGTGAGGGGAGGGGAAATGAGGAAACTGGAGAAATCCGAGTTCATCCCTTGTGGTTGGAGGGTTCCTAGGCGGAAGATGAGGCGCTCCTCCTCCAACCGTCGTGTTGTTGTGGTCTGGCGATGGAGGAGTCCAAAGACCCGCATATCCTTGGTGGAGTGGGAGGGGGAGTTGAAGTGTTGAGCCACAGGGTGGTTGGGTTGGTTGGTCCGGGTGTCCCAGAGGTGTTCCCTGAAACGCTCCGCAAGTAGGCGGCCTGTCTCCCCAATCCTCCATATGCCTATCCAATGCCCGTTTAAATGCCCATAAAGAGGGAGAGTCCACCACTGCACCACTGCTACTGGCAGGGCATTCCATGAACTCACGACTCGCTGAGTAAAGAACCTACCCGTAACGTCTGTCCTATACCTACCACCCCTTAATTTAAAGCTATGCCCCCTCGTAATAGCTGACTCCATACGTGGAAAAAGGTTCTCATGGTCAACCCTATCTAAACGCCTAATCATCTTGTACACCTCTATCAAGTCACCCCTAAACCTTCTTTTCTCCAATGAAAACAGCCCCAAGTGCCTCAGCCTTTCCTCATACGATCTTCCTACCATACCAGACAACATCCTGGTAAACCTCCTCTGCACCCGTTCCAGTGCCTCCACATCCTTCCTATAGTATGGCGACCAAAACTGCACACCAGATGCGGCCGCACCAGAGTCTTATACAACTGCAACGTGACCTCAGGGTTCCGGAACTCAATTCCTCTACCAATATTGTAGCTACCAGTATAGCTACAGCACATCACCTGTCCAGCCATCTCTACTTATTAAATTAATTTATACAAATTTGAGTTAAATAATTTCTTGTACTTATCTGTTATCTTATTCAATTAACCAACTAATATTAAACTTGTAATCAATCACACGATACTAAAGAAATATCAGTTGAAACGCCTTACCTAAGCAATACACAAGAGTCCTTTTTTTTGGTTAGAGGAGGAGGGCGAGTGGGAGACACTATACATGTAGTGTCTCTGGATTCAGCCACTGCCAAAATGTACACCTCAAACTCCTGAGGTAAGTTTTTATATTTTAAAATTACCTTACCGTCGGGTCACTGGTCCCCGCCGTCGCTCCTCCCACTCCAACTGCCACTGACAAATTGAAGCGCACTGAACTCCTGAGGTAAGTTTTTATATTTTAAAATTATCTTAAAATTGTGTTTTGAATTTCACATACCCATCTAACCCTGACAACCTGTGATTTTATTAGATAGGGAAATCAATCTACCTTCACCTCAAATAGTCAGTAATCCTGCCCAAACCATCTTCTGCGGCAATGTTCCAAAGCTGCAAAGCCCAAGAAAAAAATCTTAATTTTAAAACAATGTCCTCAAGTTCTGGACTGAGCCACATCCTTTCCACACCAACCATGTCAAGACTTTTCAAGGTCTTTTATACTTTAAGCAAGCCACCTCTCACTCCTGTAAACTCAACTGAAAACCAGCCCAGTCTGCCTAACTTTACCTCATAAAACGTTCCACTCATTCCAGATATCAATCTTGTAAACCATCTCTGAACTGTCTCAATGCATTTACATCCTTTCTTTAATATGGTCACCAACAACGTCATGAGTGTTTGAAATGTTGTGTCACTAATGCCCTGTATAACGTCTTATTCATGGGATGTTGCATTTATTAAACATCCCTTATTGTCCTTGAACTGAGTGACTTGCTTGACATTTCAGAGGACAGTTGAGAGTCAACTACATTGCTATAGGTCTAGAGTCATAGGTAAGCCAGACTAGGAAAGGACAGCAGATTTCCTTTCTTAAAAGGTGTAAGTGATTATAAAATATCTACATAAGAGGAACAATACTTAGGGGCAGCACGGTGGCTCAGTGGTTAGCACTGCTGCCTCATAGCATCAGGGTCCCAGGTTCGTCTGTGTGGAGTTTGCATATTCTCTGCGTGGGTTTCCTCCGGGTGCCCTAGTTTCCTCCCACAGTTCAAAGATGTGCAGGTCAGGTGAATTGGCATGCTAAATTGCCCATAGTGTTAGGTGCATTAGTCAGAGGGAAATGGGTCTGGGTGGATTACTCTTCGGAGGGTTAGTGTGGACTTTTTAGGCCAAAGGGCCTGTTTCCACACTGTAGGGAATCTAATCTAAATCTAATGTAATCTAATACTGAGGGCTCCTTTGATGCAGTAGTAGTATCTTTAAGTTTGAGCCAAGTCCCCAAATCACCTGTGGTGGTGTATAATTTATTTTAATAGTGACACAGTAAAGAGACACCATTATGTGTACATTTTATTATACATTTTTTTCTCTGCAACCAGGAGAAAACACATGTGGCCAATTGAACATTAACAAGCAAAGCCTGTTATGGGCAATGCTGTCGTTAAAATGTGACGGAAGGGCTTAGGAAGAGAAGGAGGGGACTAAATCAAATGAAATTGGAAGGGGAAATAAAGCACTCCATCCACATGCAGTGTCCATCTCTCCCTGAAGGCATCAAGAGCATTGATGGACACTGAATGCTCCATCTTCAGTGAACCCGGCCTCAAATGTAACCATAAATTGTTAAAAGCTGTGGGACTCCACTCATCATGGGCGGCATGGTGGCACAGTGGTTAGCACTGCTGCCTCACAGCGCCAGAGACCCGGGTTCAATTCCCGCTTCAGGCGACTGACTGTGTGGAGTTTGCACGTTCTCCCATGTCTGCATGGGTTTCCTCTGGGTGCTCCGGTTTCCTCCCACAGTCCAAAGATGTGCAGGTCAGGTAAATTGGTCACGCTAAATTGCCCGTAGTGTTAGGTGAGGGGTAAATGCAGGGGTAACGGTGGGTTGTGCTTCAGCGGGGCGGTGTGGACTTGTTGGGCCGAAGGGCCTGTTTCCACACTGTAAGTAATCTAATCTAATCACATGATGCCAATTAGGAAAAGATCGATTTATGCATACTGTGATTGATAGAAAACAATCTTTTATTCTTGCTAATATGTTACCCCTCTACACCATGAGTTCCTACTTTATGCACTTACCTTTTATGTAGTGTCTTGTTAAGTGCCTTCTAGAAATCCAAATATTGTATCTGTACAGGCTTCCCTTTAATCACAACTCATGTTACTCCTTCAAAGGACTCCAATAAATTGGTTAGATGTAATTTTCCTTTGACAAAACCATGCTGACTGTTCCCAATTACCGTGCATTTTTCTAAACATTCACCTATAACTTTCTTAATGATTTATTTTAACACCTTTCTCATGACAGCAATAAAGCTAACTGGTTTACAGTTTCGATGTTTCTTGCCTCACTCCTCTTGAATAAAGGAGTTTTATTTGTTAATTGCAAATCTAGTGGAACCTTTCTGGAATCTAGTAATTTTTTAAAAAATAACACCAACACATCATCTACCTTACTAGTCATCTATTATAAGACACTAGGATGAGGTCCATCAGAGCCCAGAGTCTTGTCAGTCCATAGCTCTGCCAGTTTACTCAGTACTGCTTCTCTCGTGATTGTAATTTCACGCAAGTCCCTCTACTTTCAGTATTCTGATTTACAGCTATTAGTAGCATTTTTCTTTTATATCCTCAGTAGTGAAAACAAGAAAACTATTTACTTCATCTGTGTTTGACTTTGTGTCGACAATTAATTCACCATTCTCACACTTCAGAGAACCAGCAGTCACTTTACTCTTTTCCTTCTTCGGTACCTTTCGAAACCTTGCTATTTGTTCTTATATTCCTTGTTTTTTCTCTCGTACTCTAATTTCTTATTGCCTCCCTGTCATGTTACTTAGACCCTGATGTGCACACTGTCTCGTGACAGCGTCATGCAAACTTTTTGTCAGCTTCTCATGGGTGCCTTTTAATCATTCTCTGTTGTTCCTTATGTTCTGACCTTTCAACTGACCTGCAACTCATCTTTGCCCAGTTAATTACTTTTGGTTTCAGTTTAATGCTTTCTTTAATTTCTTTAGTTACTCATCGATGGTGGGTCCTCCGCTTAATTTTTTTCTTTCTGAAGATTCTGAAACATCCCCTTAAATGTCTGACACTGCTTTTCTGTTGATCTGTCCCCTAGCCTCTTATCTCAGTTCACTTTAGCACCGTTGTCATAGAGTCATACAGCACACAAACAGCCATGCCCACATATTTGCCTCTTAAGTTTAAAATATTGATCTTAGACCCACTCCTGCCTTTTAAACGATATGTAAAATTCATTCATTTTGTGGTTGTTGCCCTCTCATACAGCCTTTGATTTGAGGCTATTCATTAATCCTGTCACATTATACAATGCCAAGCCCAGTATAACCTGCTTTCTAGTTTGTTCCATGACCTGCTGCTCTCGGAAACAATTTTAAAAACATTTTATCAACGCTTCATTCAGGCTATAATTACCAATTTGTTTTTTTTTCCAGCTGTGTATGATTATTGCTGACTTTTATCACAAGCAACAAATATTTCTTCTTTCATTCTTTATCCAATTTTGTGGTTATTGTTACAGTGCCTGCAGACCATTCCTGCTAAAGACTTGCTCTCCTAAGTTACATTCCAGTTTCCTGAACCAAGGTCATTTCTATGTATTGCACCCTGTCACCATGATTAACAATGCTATCTTTCCAAGTTTACCTTGCTTCCTGTTCTTGAATCGAGAGTGTGGTGCTGGAAAAGCACAGCAGGTCAGGCTGCATCTGAGGAGCAGGAAAATCGATGTTTTGCGCAAAAGCCCTTCATCAGGAATCTCCTATTCTTGAATGTCTCATCCCTCTGAATATTCAGGACTCAATCCTTATCATAATTCAGCCACACCACTGTAAAGATTATCAGATCATGTTTGTTTACGTTATGAAAACTTCCACTTATTCTGAGAAATTTATTCCTCAATGTATCAAACCTAATGATTATAGGAAGTGTTATGAACTTGTTAGGGATTGCTGATGTTTAAAGAAGAATTCTGAGCATTCAGCAGTTAACTGTCGGAGCCACACTACAAGATTTCAAATTGTTAAACAATAACAATTACTGTGTATTGAAAAAGATTATGTAAAGTAAGCATTGTTAATACAATGGCCTATAAATACTTATGCTGTAAAATTAGTTCCACACTTTAGTTCACACAAATGTTCCCTAATTTTACAACATTTCAAGTTCACTAATTTTCCTGGATTAACATAGTATTCTCCTTAATATTCCAGCTTTTCCTCAAGGTACACATTTCATGTGGATTCTTCCATTACCTTTTGATGAAACCATCCTCCAATTTTCTGTAAAAATTTCACAACTATGGACTGTTCAACTCCTTGGCCGGGCATTGGATATGCATAGTCATAGTCATAGTGCAGATTAGCACCTATAGTTTTTCGAAGTTAAGTTTTCAAGCTTACTCTGTGCCAGAAGGCTGTTGAGTAGCTAGCTTCACCTAGTTACAAACTAGAGCAATCTCCCAGCCTGCTTTTCCTTGGTAAAACCCAAACTGAATTGCTTTCTTTAGAGACATAGAAGTAAATTAAATAAAATCACCTTCTAACCAAAACTCTACACTGAATCACTACCTCTGTGGCAAAGTGGCATGGTCTGGGGTGATTTGATTATAATGCAAAGCAGATATTTTATCTTCAACATACTCTTTGATTTATTAACCCATATGAATAATTTATATTTTGAATGAATGTCAGTCCCTGTCGCCGGACTCCCTGGCTCCATTACGGATGGATTGTTAATTGCTCAGGTTTCTTCCACGGCCAGCTCTTGTAAAGCATCTGAATTTATTAACTTTAATTATAAAAAACTCTGAACTTGATTGAATTGCACTTACCTTAAAGTTATTTATCAGTTTCTCAATCAGATACCCTCACTTTCACTTGTAAGGCAAGTCCATAATTGTATAAAGTCAGATATTTATGCATAAGTTGTATTAATCCTGCACTTAAAAAGCATATCCAAAATATATGAAGATCTTAGCAAACTATGGAACAATCTGGTTACTTGCAACACCCTGAAGAGATTTGTTTGTAATCTGCGATGTGTTTCCTTGATTGTTTGCCTGAATGTCAGGAAGTCATTTAAGGGACAGAGAGAAAATTTAAATTTCAAAAATGATTTAGAGATGTAAAATCCTGTTTTTAAAATGCTCTTTATTCTTCCCAAAATGAAACCAAATATGCAATGGTCATCTGAAGTTATTTCTTATCATTTAGTGAAAAGTGACCATGATTGTTTCCTCAGATTATTTGACTCCAGAGGATTGTGTTGTCCAGCTGGATCTGAATTTGGCAAATGTAATCCATCAGAAGTGGAAGGAGACTGTATTGGTTTGTACAGTTTTTCTTGTCTATCATAACCTTATCTGAGTCTTATGCATGTTATTTATTTTTTATTGTGATTAGTCTTTCCATGTGGAATATTCTGGGCATATATGTGGGCAAGCTAGTATAGTGGATCTGAGTTTTAGACAATAAGAACATCTTTTTGTTCCTGTTATGGTAATCATAATTCCTTTGTTAAGTAGATTTATATCTTAAAGGTTTAGTTTTTATAAGTTTCATTTAGAAATTGCAGAACTATTTTCATTAACATTAAGATTGTATGCCAACCGTCTTTAAAAAAATTAATGTGTCTTGTAATTAAAGAAAAAGATAGCAACAGTTGTAAAGCTGCATGGGGGTTACCGTTTTGTGAATCGATGCCCTGAGGAGAGTCATGCAACACGGAAACAGACTCTTTGGATCAACTCGTCTGCGCTGACCAGACATACCAATCAGACTGAGTCCCATTTCCCAGCATTTGGCCCGTATTCCTCTAAACTCTTTTTATTAATGTAGCCATCCAAATGCCTTTTAAATGTTGTAATTGTACCCACCTCCATCACTTCCTCTAGCAGTTTGTTCCATACACCCCGCACACTCTGCATGAAAAGCTTACCCCTTACATCCTTTTTAAATCTCTCCCCTCTCATTTTAAACCAATTCCCTCTAGTATTGGACTCTTCCACTTCCAAACAACCTTGGCTGTGCATCCTATCCAATCCCTCACAATTTTATAAACCTCTATCAGGTCACCCTTCAGCCTCTGATGCTCCAGGAAGAAAAACCCAGCCATTCAGCCTCCTTCTAAATCTTTTCTGCACCCTCTCAAGTTTAATAAAATCTTTCCTATAGAAGGGCGATCAGAATTGTGCGCAGTATTCTGAAAGTGGTCTCACCAATGTCCTTTACAGCTGCAACATGACATCCCAACTCCTATACTCAATGTTCTGACCAGTAAGGGCAAGCACGTTATTCACCACTCTGTCCATTCACCAAGGCTCTCCCATTAACTGTATAAGTCCTGCCTTGGTTTGCCTTACCAAGCTGCAACATCTCACAGTTATCTAAATCAAACTCCCATCAGTCACTCCTTGGCCTATTGGCCTATCTGATCCCGTTTTACTCTGAGATAACCTTCTTCAGTGTCCAGTACATCACAAATTTTGGTGTCACCTGCAAACTTACTAATCATGCCTTCTTATATTCACGTCCAAATCACTCATGTAAATGACGAAAAGCAGCGGACCCAAAACTGATTGTTGTGGCACACCACAGGCTTCTGGCCTCCAGTCTGAATCAGTAGAGCAGATTCAATTTTGCTGCAATGATTTGCCACTTCACTCAACTTGGAATGGTGTGTAGAAGTGATTAAATTCTGAAATCTGTTTCCTTGCTCTTTTGTTGATTTTTCTTCATAGAAATAGTTTTCAACACTAAATCTTAAAGTTTTTGCGACTAAAATGGTTTGATGAAGTATCTCAGCACTTTTTCTGAAAAAATAAGGTGAAAGCCATTGAAGGCATTGATAAGACCAAATTTTTTAAAAAATTAATTCTTGGGATTTGGGTGTTGCTGGCTAAGTCAGAATTTATTGCCCATCCCGATTGTCCAGAAGCCAGTTAGAATTCAGACACATTGTTGTGGGTCCAGACTTGCATGTAAGCCAGACCAGGTAATGGCAAATTTTCTTCTCTTTTGGACATTAGTGAGCTGGGCAGGTTTTTGCAACAATTGCCAGTAGGCTAACTTTTAATGCTATATTCTTACTGAATTCAAATATAATCCTTTTGGTGTGTTTCATACTCAGCGTTCAAGATAAATTGTCTGATTAAATTACTACCATTTCAGTGCCATTGCCTACCGCAAAGGATGTAAATGTGATGAAAGTAAAGGGGTATGGAGTTTGGGTGGGAAGTGAAGTTGGGCAGAGTGTCAGCATTGATCTTATTAAATTATGAAGCAGATGCGAGAGGCTAAATGGCCTATGCATGCTGCTATTTCATGTTGTCTTAAATTCTCATTTCATGCCTACCCATAACGTTGCATAGTTGTATAATATGTGTTTTTGAAAGTCTTACGTTATCTTTGTAATTAATTGTTCAACCAGTTTATCTTGCTTGGCTGTAACTAATTCTCTTTTCCAGGAAAGAAAGAAACAAGAATCTCTATCATACCAGCTTCTTTTGGAAGGTAATAAATATTGTTAATTCCTGTACTAAAAACTCAAATCACTTTGCTGATAAGTGATTATAATTCTTATAAAAGTTTGAATATGAAGGGCATACAATAAGTAAAATTGATAAGAAAAGATGATGTATTGGCTCTGAGACTTGGGCTACCATCTCTGCTTGTAACTTCAAATTTAACTATGCAAGTTGTGAAAGTGAATTCAATAGATCTGGTTAACTTCTGGATTAGAAAAATGGCTAATAACTTATGCAGAAACTAACACAGTAATGACTTCTGGAGCCCTCATTCCTCCCTTTTTGGTCTTGTATGGATGTGCTGTTCCTTGTTGTCATCCTACCATCCACAAATGAACGTGGACATGCAGCAAATCAAATCTATTGCGGTTGGGGGAACTTTATATGGCGCTGAAGAGACCAACCATGTGAGGCAGGTTTTGCAACTGATACCACACATGCAATGATTTTGTTCAAGTACTTTTGGTTACTAAACAAAAAGAAAAGGACTGTGGACGCTGGAAATCGGAAACAGAAATTACTGGAAAAACCCAGCAGGTCGTGGAGCATCTGTGAAGAGAAAGCAGAGCCAACATTTCACGTCCATTTCTGGCTTTTATTGGTAGAGGAATTGAGTTCCGGAGTCCTGAGGTCATGATGCAGTTGTATAAGACTCTGGTACGGCCGCATCTGGAATATTGTGTGCAGTTTTGGTCGCCATACTATAGGAAGGATGTGGAGGCATTGGAACGGGTGCAGAGGAGGTTTACCAGGATGTTGCCTGGTATGGAAGGAAAATCGTATGAGGAAAGACTGAGGCACTTGGGGCTGTTTTCACTAGAGAAAAGAAGGTTTAGGGGTGACTTGATTGAGGTGTACAATATGATTAGGGGGTTAGATAGGGTCGACAGTATGAACCTTTTCCCGCGTATTGAGTCGGGTATTACAAGGGGGCATAGCTTTAAATTAAGGGGGGGTAGATATAGGACAGATGTTAGGGGTAGGTTCTTCACTCAGCGAGTCGTTAGTTCATGGAATGCCCTGCCAGTAACAGTGGTGGACTCTCCCTCTTTATGGGCATTTAAGAGGGCATTGGATAGGTATATGGAGGATAGTGGGTTAGTGTAGTTTAGGTGGGCTTGGATCGGCGCAACATCGAGGGCCCAAGGACCTGTACTGCGCTGTATTCTTCTATGTTCTATGTTCTATGTCCAGTAACGCTTCTTCAGAACTGATTGGATCTAGGAAAAGATTAGTAAATAGCTGAAGACGGTGTCGGGATAGGGGAAAGAGTAAGTATCAGGTGGACGGGCGCACAGAGAGCGAGAAGAGTAGTTGGGCAGATAAAGGAATGGATAATGCTAAGTCGGAGAGAAAGAAATGCTGCTATTGGGGACCCTTATTAGGTGAAATGGGTTGGCTGTAGTGAAAACAATCCATGACAAGATCTGGTGTCTGGGAGTGGGGGAAGGACAGGGAGAAGGTGGTCAAGCCCTAAAATTATTGACCATAGTGTTGAATTCTGAAGGCTGCAGGGTCCCCAAGTGGAAAATGAGATGCTATTTTTCTAGCTTACGCTAAGCTTTGCTGGAGCACTGCAGCAAACCTGAGGCAGAGATGTTGGCCAGGTAGCACAGCGGTGTGTTGAAATGGTAGGCAACTAGAATCTGGAGGTAATATTTGCAGACACAACATAGATATTCTGCAAAGTAGTCACTCAGTCTACATTTGGTCTGCCCACTGTAGAGGAGACCACATTTTTAGCAGTGAATCCAGTAGGCTGGATTGAGTAAAGTGCAGATAAATCACTGCTTTACCTGGAAGATGTTTCTGGAACCTTGGATAGTGAGAGGGAGGAAATAAATGGGCAGGTGTTACATCGGTGATTGAATGGGAAGGTGTTGTTGGGAGTGGAAGAGGATATTCGAGGGAATGGCTGTTGCAGAAGGCTGTCCAGGGAGAGAAAGGTATATACCTGGTGGTGGCATACCACTGGCAGTGGCAGAAATGCTGGCTTAAAATCCTTTGGATGTGGATGCTGGTGGGCTGGAAAGTGAGGATAGAAGGGCCTTATTGGTGTTGTGGGAGAGAAGAGAAGGGGTGAGTGCAGAAGTGTGGGGAATGGATGAAGCATGTCTGAGAGCCTTGTCAACTATGGCGATGGGAAATTTTCAGTTGAAGAATACGGAGGACATTTCTGGGGCTTTTTTTCTACACCAGCAACAGTCCCAGGTCACATTCTTTGTGGCAGGTGGCATCATCAGGAAACCCATATGCCATTAGCTAAAACTGAAAAATCCAAATTCAAAAATAAATGATATTAAAATATAAATATGTATATAAATATACTTAAATATATAATATATAAATATACTTTAAAATATATATATTTGCAAATCTTAACATCACACTAGCCTTGTCATATTTGTTTCTGACCAATCATCACATTCCTACAGACATTACAAGGAAACCATCACCACCCAATGATCGTTAGTTGTTTTTGGAATGTTCTTCAACTAAAGCTCAGGAGCAAGGTTGTTTTCTGCTGATCTGAAAATGTTCAACTCCAGTCATAGCTTCTTTAGTTTGTCCCACAGCACAGCTCCTGCAGTGAAATTCATTACAAAGGAAAGTATGGATGATAGTGGATGGAAGTGGCATCTGATCAATTAGATACGTGTGAGGTTCTGCGTTTTGATAAGGCAAATCAGGACAGGATTTATACACTTAATGGTAAGGTCCTGGGGAGTATTGCTGAACAAAGAGACCTTAGGGTGCAGGTTCATAGTTCCTTGAAAGTGGAGTCATAGGTAGAAAGGGTAGTGAGGAAAGGCATCTGGTACACTTGCCTTTATTGGTCTGTGCATAGCATATAGGAGTTCGGAGGCCATGTTGCAGCTGTACAGGACATAGTTTAGGCATGTTTTGGAATACTGCATTCAATTCTGGTCTCTCTGCTATAGGAGGGATGTTGTGAAACTTGAAAGGGTTCAGAAAAGATTTACAAGGATAGTGCCATGGTTGGAGGATTTGAGCTAGAGGGAGAGGCAGAAAAAGGCAAGGACTGTTTTCCTTGGAACATTAGAGACTGAGGGGTGACCTTTTAGAGGTTTGTAAAATTGTGAGGGACCCGGATGGGGTGAAGAGCCAATGTCTTTTTCCCATGGAAAGGAAGTCCAAAACTAGAGAGCGTAGGTTTAAGGTGAGAGGGGAAAAATTTTAAAAGGGACCTAAGGGGCAACTTATTCACGCAGAGGGTGGTGTGTGTATAGAATGAGCTGTCAGCAGAAGAGGTGGATGTTGGTACAATTGCATAATTTAAGAAGGTACGTGAATAAGAAGAGTTTAGAGCCAAGTGCTGGCAAATTGGACTAGATTAATTTAGGATATCTGGTCGGCATGCATGAGTTGGACCAAAGGGTTTCTGTGCTGTACATGTCTATGACTCTAATAACATGCTCTAGTTATGAGAAAGTGTCTGTTATCATAGCAGTGGCACAGCAAAGATCAGATACTTATTTGTGGAGTGACACGGGTGTGTGCGCCTTTTGTTCTATATCAGAATTTAATGAGCAACAGTCCCAGGTCACATCCTTTATATTGAATTTTGGAATTCCATTTTATTGTATTTTTAATGTGGATTAGAAGCTACAAAAATACAACATTCCTTTTTTTCAGATGGCAACTTACCTGAGAATTTCAAGTGGGACTTTGAAGATTCTGTGAAAGAGGAAGAGGAGGGAGCTTTTACTTTGAAATGTGATACAAAAAGGTCAAAGAGAAAGGATGGAAAGAAAACAATCCCTGTGTCAACTGCATTGACTGTCAAGAGGGATCTAATGGAAGGCTTTCCATTTATGGACCATTGGAATACTCAGGTTCCTAGCGTGTCATTGAGGGATATCATGTCAGAGGAGATGGACTTTCAGACAAAACATGACCAGGTGTGTATAAATCTGTATGCTTGTAAAGTCTGGATTTTGGGGGAGTAAACATGGTGAAATTGTCACCATTTGATATCATTACTCTTTGGAAGCTGGCAACTTCTGGACTCCCTTGAGATACATAGTTAAATGTGGAAATTCAGGAGTTGTTAGTGATTGTATGCTTCTTCGTAGGATGTATTATTGAAATCTCCACAGATTTCAATGAGAAATACTGAACGGATGAAAACTTGCTGTTTTATGTTACTCGTCTCACTGCAAAACTACTTGAAAAAGTTATACCTTGTTGAATAACATGTAGGATGTATTATTGCTACTGATGAATCTCTGGCCCTAATAAACTGATTTTATATTTTGTGGAATGCCACATTTCTTTATTTTGATCAAAGCATATTTGTAAGATTTTCTTTGAGAGTTTAGTTTTATGTTTTAACTCTACCATGAATGTTTGGAAAATACACATGTATTATTTTATTCTTTATAAAAGGATAATGCAGGTCACATTCTGATATGCTGACTGAGAATACTTTAAGTTGATTAACTGTTCCAGCTGCTTATCGACATCACTGTTGTTGGACACTAGCAGATCCCCTTGAACATAGTAGCATGGTAATTTTGGGAAAGGGGAAGTCCAAGATGCAGAGATATAGATATTTGAAGACATCTTTGTTCACGGTTGGTGGCAAGTGATGTTGCTTTAATATCAGATGTGCAATGTGGACAAGCAGTTTTTGTAAGAATCTCTGCTCGTTCATCTTTTTTCAGCTGCAAGTCATATTGTATTTGTACTGAACCATTCAGGACAATGACTCAGTGCCATTTGATATTTGATAAAATATGAACATTATATTGATATTTGTGTTGTGTGTTAATGTATTCAATTTGTATTTTTCAGCATGTTTTTGTGGAAGCAGATTAGAATCGATGCTCCGTGTAGATTTATCTGTGTTTAATTACCAATTGTGTTTCCAATGTGCTTGTCTAATTTTCTCAGAAATAGGGCACAAGCTAGGGAACCCATGCCAGAGTTTTGATTAGCACTGTATTTACAGGTTCACTGCATTTACGCAAGAACATTGATACCAGTTTTAGTTTAAAACCTTTAATCGTCTAAATATGATTGTCAGTGTGGTCATGGTTGGTACATAAAATGCTTATAACTAACATACATCAATACTTGATATTCACCTGGGTTCTCACTTTTGAATGTTACCTAGCATTTACTGGTAAAGCTGATGTATGAGCAGCTATCAGTATCAAAGTCTTCACGACAGTAATTGAACTTACCAGTGTGACTTAGCAATAGGATTGTGCTGATACCAGATTCCAATAGCAGTTTGGCATTAGTACTCAGTGCATTAGGGATTCTTGGTTTTCGCAAGAACTCAATTTTTAGAACCAGTGTACAAAGTCACTTTAGAACAAGCACTCATGAACAAACGTACCAGAGGCTTCACATCAAAGCTTGATACTTGACACTTTTAAATAGATATTTTTATTAGAAATTTAACATTTTTACAAGTTTACAAAAATAAATAAAACTCTCAGATATAAACATTAATATACAATTAGCTCAAATATACAATAGCCAAAATTTGACAAAAAAAAAACAAAACAAAAAAAAAACGAAAAAAAAAAACAACAAAAAAAAACAAACAGACAAAACTCAACTATCTACTAATCTAACCTACAACGAACCAGGGTGTATATTTAAGTCTCTTACATGCTCGGGATGTGTTAACATCAGATATGATAAAACCCGTATTCGTGCGGGATTCCTCCCCCGAGGGGCCGCGGACCAGCCAGGTCTGTAGTCTCAATTAAATAAAAGCCCTTGTTAGGATAGCCGAAATATCTGTATTTATGTAATTCAAAAAGGGCTGCCATATTTTATAAAATAATTCGGTCTTTCGGTGCACCATATTTGTAAGGAAGTCAAGGGGAATACATTCCATAATTAGTCTGTGCCAATTTGAAAGTCCAGGGGGGATACTTGACACTTTTAAAGCTGGACATCTTTTAAAACAAATCGAAATATAACATAAAACCAACAAAAATGCTTTTCCAAGAGGGAAAACTGCCAACATTATTCTGGAACCAGCATAGTGGCCTAAGATGTAAAGCTGCTATGTCAATGAAAACATTTACGTGCACATCCATTGTAAGAATGAGGGGCACATCCATTGTAAGAATGAGGGCCACATTTTTTAATATTCCACATGGCTGCATCCTTGGATACTTTCTCAATTGTACTTGAGAAACCATGATGTGGAGGTGCTGGTATTGGACTGGGTCAGAAATCACACAACGCCAGGTTATAATTTAGGTGAAGTCACCTGACGAAGGAGCAGCACTGTGAAAGCTTGTGATTTAAAAAAAAACTTGTTGGACTATAACCTGGCATCATGTGACTTCTTACTTGAGAAGAATATTATTGATTTTTGCATTATTTCCTAAATGGCAGTGTTTCATCTTTGGACTTTCACACTCAGTGTTTTCAAGAAAGCAGTGCCACAGGATAGTTACACAGGTAGCCTTTCATGGTCTTTACTCTCCCAAGCATTACTATCCAGACCAAAAGTGTAAGAGACCAAATTGAAATATTTCCAGATATTTTTAAGCAAAGGTTTTGAGTTAGCAGAAACCAAAACAGAAATTGCTGGAAAAGCTCAGCAGGTCTGGCAGCATCTGTGAAGAGAAATCACTAGACCCGCAATGTTAATTCACAATGATTTCTCTTCACAGATGCTGCCAGGCCTACTGAGCTTTTCCAGCAATTTCTGTTTTGGTTTCTGATTTATATTGCATCCGCAGTTGTTTTGGTTTTCTGAGTTAGCGGTTGTACTGTTTCCTCTTTCCAATCCAGAAATCATTTTCAAGCCAATTTAGTTCACTCCTCTCGATGTTAAGAAGTAGCTATGTGTACCGAGCACAGGGAAAAGCTATGGGTGTTGACAATACCTGAGCTGTAGTGCTAGAAATATGCACAACAAAGCTCACCACTTAGTTCATTTAAGCTGTTCCACTATAGCTATGATTGGTGGAAGACTGGCTAGGTCTCATAGTTACTTTTGCTTTTCATTTTTCAGATTTTCACGCATTAAAGACTTTTTAAATTTAAGCTCCATGCTGCACAATATGCTGTTTACACTTGCCTGGCACTTTACAGCGTTAGTGTTCGGGTTGACATGACTACATGAACACATTATCAGCATTTGGGCACTTTGTGCATTGAATGGTATAAACTCTCTCCCTAGTCTTTCCGGCTTTCCACTTCCAGGTATTGCTCCAGACCCACTTTAGCCTCTGTCTCTCTCACCTCTGAAATGGCCAATTGCCTAAAATTGCTATGTCTGACACTGGCAACACAATTTCTGTATTTAAATTAAGTTCACATTTGTTGCGTCTCCTACAGGATTCATTCGTTAGATTTAAATCTCTCCATATTATCTTGAGAGGGGGAGCAACATGTCTCCTTAGTTAGTACAGGTTATTGTGCTATAACGCACGTTTTATTAATATGAATTCGCGGTAACATGATTGACTAATTGGGGACACTGTTTCTAAAGTGCAACCTTTTGAAACTTGTGTTGGTTATAATACGATTCTGGCCCCATTATTTTAAATGGTGCTGATATTATGCAATTTTCTTATAACATGGGATTGCACGAGAAGGGAACTACTGTGTTATACTGACTGTAATTGTTCATGATGTAGCTTTTTATAATAAAGGGCAATAATTATTTGGTGTAATCTTAATATCTTACCAAATATTTTCATGACCTACTTAGGTCTTTTTGATTAAATGTGATAAATACAAAAAAATTCCTGTCACCACTGGGATCTCTGACAAATTTCACCCCAAGAAGAGATTTACAAGGATGTTGCCAAGGTTGGAGGATTTGAGCTATGGGGAAAGATTGAATAGGCTGGGGCTGTGGAATGAGCTGCCAGAGGAAATAGTGGAGGCTGGTGTACAATTGCAACATTTAAAAGGCATCTGGATGGGTATATGAATAGGAAGAGTTTGGAGGGATATAGGCCGGGTGCTGGCAAGTGGGACTAGATTAGGTTGGGATTTCTGATCGGCATGGACAAGTTGGACTGAAGGGTCTGTTTCTGTGCTGTACATCTCTATGACTCTAAATGCTTCAAGTAGAAAAGTGTCACCGTACCTGTCACATTTCTGTAACCATGTGCCCTTCAAACATTAGAACTTCTGCCTTGTCAGGAACAGCAGTGCAAGAAATTTGTTGTGTAATAGCTGCCCTCCAAGTTTGAGCAAAGGTACAGATCTACCCACACTGTATATGAGCAATTGATATTTTTTGCTACTGAATAAAAACAAATTAAGAATGATGCAAGAGTCATTAGATATTTTATTCTTAGTAATTTATCATTAGGAGAGCCAATGGTGTTAGTGTATTGTAACTGGATTAGTAATGCAGATACCCAAGTAATGTCCTGGGTTTGCATCTCACCATGTCAGTTGGTGAAATTTTGAAAAAATCTGTAATTATAAGTCTAATGATGACCATGAAACTTGTAATTGTCAAAACAACCCACCTGGTTCACTAATGGTCTTTAGTAGTAGAGATCTACATGCAGAAAAATGCCCTTTGATCCATTGAGTCATCGCCAGACAAAAACAACTACCTAACTGTTCTAATCTCACTTTCCAGCATTTGACCTATAGCCTTGTATGCCTTTGGCATCGCAAGTGTACATCTAAATTCTTCCTAAGTGTAATAAGGGTTTCTGCCTCTACCTCCCTTGCAGGCAGTGACTTCTAGATTCCCACCAACCTCTTGGTGAAAAAAAATCCTCACATCTGCTTTAAACTTCTTACTTGTGACCTTAAATCTATGCCCCCATTCATTGATTTTTCCACCAAGGGGAAACGTTTATCACTCTGTCTATATGTCTTGAGGTTCGGTGAATTTCTGTAGCACATCTCAATTTGTCCCTCCTCGCTCTCCTCTGCTTCAAGGAAAACTATCCAAATTTATCCAAAATCTCTTCATAACTAAAACTCTCCAGTTCAGGTGACAAGAAAATTTTAAAAAATTGCTGTCCTTCCCTAGACTAGCCTACAGGGTGTCTCATACTCTGAGAAACATATGTCACACACATGTCTCAGAGAATGCCAGGACAAACCCAGCAGAGCTGGCGCTATTTAATTGGATAATGGTTGCCCTGGGAGTCCTCAACATTGATTCTGATCATAAGAATTCTTAGGGCAGTAGGTCAAGGGAAAGGAAACCACTTGCTGATTGCCACAATGCACAATAATACATCAACTCAGTTTCACTGAAGAGTGCAAGAGGGCACACCGAAAATGAGGTCTGCAGTTCTGGTCTCCTTTTCTGAGGAAGAATATCCTTACTATAGAAGTACCTGACTGATTCCTGGTATGATGGGATTGACATATGAAGAGGGGTTGAATTGGTTTGGATTATTGCTGGAGTTCATAAGAATGAGGGGGAGCGATAGAAACCTATAAAATTTGAACAGGGCTAGACAGGGTAGATTCAGGAAGCCTGTTCGCAATAGTGAGAAGTCCAGAAGCAGGGGTCACAATTTAAGGAAACAAGGTAATACATTTAGGATTGAGATGAGGAGTAATGTCATCACCCAGAGAGTGGTGAGCCTGTGAAAGCACAGAAAGCAGCTGAGGCCAAAGTATTGTATGATTTCAAGAAGGAGTTGGATATAACACTTGGGGTTAAAGGGATCAAAGCATATGAGGGTAAAAGTGGGACCAGGCCTTTGAATTGGATGATCAGCAATAATCATAACTAGTAGCAGAGTGGGCTTGAAGAGCTGAATGGTCTACTGCTGCTTTTATTTTCTGTGTCAACTTGGTGAAGCTATGAAACAGCACTACTTGCATGCCCAACAGTGCAGAGTGTAAGAGATCATCAGAGCTAAGTGATTCCACAAACTACAGGTCTAATTTCTATAATCCTACCACATCCAATCATGAATGGTGGTGGACAATGAAACAGTTCAATGGAAGGGAAGACTTCACAAGCATTTGCAGTAATCTTCAAACAGTTGCACAGAGTGGGTGATCCATCTTGATCTCCTGAAGAGGTTCCCAACATCACTGCTGGTCTTTTTGCAGTTGTTTCAGTGTCATTAGGTCACCATCACCTCCTTGAGGGTAGTTAGGGATGAGTAATAAGTGCTGGTCCACTTCAACATGAATGAATAATGAAACCAAAGTAGCGGAGTGGCATTCACTTGTTTATGGTGCAACATAGAAGGGCAAGTCGTACCAACACTTTCGACAATTAATTTACTGCAGGATTCTACTCTTTGTTAAAACTTGTAATACTGGTGAAATGTATCAAATGAACATAAAATTAATTGTTGTTAAACCTATCCTAACTTTATTTGTTTTTTATTTCTTGTAGTCCATTATGAGATCTCTCTTATCCTCAAAAGACTGTGCAACAAAGTTAAAGGAAAAACGCCTCCTAGAGATGTTTCCGGGCATTGATAAACACTTCATCATGGATATGTATAAAGACAACAAGTGAGTTTTAATCAAAATTTCATACAGCATTTCCTGTAATTGTTATTTTTCAAATGTTATTATGTTAGATTGCGTCTTTAGAAAATTTTAAACATTCAAAATCTCTGATTCATTCAACGTTCTTTAACTACAGCTTTACATTATTTCAAACCCATTTTCTTTATCTCCCAAAGCTTGAAAAGCTAATTTTGAATATGTAACAATCTGTATGGTATTGCAATACCAAACTTAGTGTTAATACTTAGCACCACATATTATATTCTATGATAGCTTAGAACAGTTAACAGTTGAGTGTTTTTAGCTTTGCAATGTAAGCAAATTATATGAATGATTTGGAGATGCCGGTGTTGGTCTGGGGTGTACAAAGTTAAAAATCACACAACACCAGGTTATAGTCCAACAGGTTTAATTGGAAGCACTAGCCTTCGGAGCGCTGCTCCTTCATCAGGTGATTGTGACACAACCACCTGATGAAGAAGCGCTGCTCCGAAAGCTAGTGCTTCCAATTAAACCTGTTGGACTATAACCTGGTCTTGTGTGATTTTTAAAATTATATGCAAATTGTCTTATGTTTACTTTGCAATTTCCTCATAAAGATACCCAATCTATAGTTGACATACTTTGACCCTTGACCAGAATATTTTTAATTTAGATTGCATTGAAGTAAAGTGAAAAGCTTTCTTCTGAATTCAGAAGTTCCATTAATATTTGACTGCTAATGGATTTTCTGACTGAAAGCTTCATTTTTGTGTTTGTGCTAAAAGGTGGAGGATTAGCATTTGGGGTTTCCCCCAATGCCATTTTAAAATAGCATGAGATTGATTTAGATGTTGTGTGTGGCAAGTGTTTTCAGGTTCCATCTCTACTCCTTTTTCCCTATTGCCTATGAATTCCTTGTTCTCATGTCCTGTCTGAACTCCTCTATATTCAATCTGCTTTCTTCTCCAAAATCTTTAAATATGGTTTCTCCAAAATACATGCACATGCCTCTTATCTGTCTATCTGAGTGTCTAATTTGAGTTTTTACTAGAGCCTCAACATTGAAACAGCCCTTTCCAAAGTTAGAAAATACATCCTTTGTGACTGATCTGTAATTCCATCTCCTCATCTTTGACCTCCCTGTTGACTTTAACACACTTAGAGTCATAGAGTCATACAGCATGGAAACAAATCCTTTTGTCTAACCAGTCCATTCTGAACATAATCCCAAACTAGACCAGTCCCACCTGCCTGCACCTGGTCCATATTCCTCCAAACCTTTCCTCTGCATGTATCTATCCAAATGTCTTTTAAACATTGTAACTGTACCACATCCACCACTTTGTTAGGAAGTTCATTCTATATGTGAACTCCCCTCTGTGTAAAAAAAAGCCTCATTTCTTTTATTAAATCTCTCTCCTTTTAGCTTAAAAATGTGCCCCCAGGTTTGAAATTCCCCATCTTAGATAACTACTATTAACTCTATCTATATCTCTCATTTAATTTATAAATCCCTATCAGGTTGCCTCTCAATCTCTTACACTCCATGAAAAAAGGTCCAGTCTTTCTTTATAACGCAAATCTTCGTACCCGACAACATCCTGGTAAGTCTTTTCTGAACCCTCTCCAGCTTGATAATACCCTTCTTATAACTGGGCAACCAGAACTGGACATAGTATTCCAGAAGAGGCCTCACCAGTGTCCTATACAACCTGAACATAACGTCCTAACACTATACTCGAAGGACTAAGCAATGAAGCCAAGCATGCCAAATGCCTTTTATACCACCTTGTTCATATGTAACGCAAACTTCAAAGAATTATGTGCCTAAAGATCTGGAACCCTGGCGGGGTCTCTTGGTTCCACGATCGGTCAATAAATACTCTCAGTCGGTCTGGTTCTTTAAGATTTCACTCTTTGTTTCTTCATATGGCCGGGCACAGATCATCCAGAAACACAGAGGTTAAACACTTCATGTTCCCCAGAGGAGCTGCAGACATGGCTTAAAACAAAGACATTTTTATACTTTTCCTAAAGAAAGGTACAGGCCTTGATCACATAGTATGTTCAGACAATTACCAATCTATATACAATATGGCTTTATTTGACAGTTACTTGGTCCAATGATATTTCCTAGGAACCAATTTTATTTTCCACACTCAGGCCTTCATTATCTCACTAACCGAGTCTTTGGACCTGCATTTGAAGGTCAGTTAGGATGGCCAGTAATGTCTTATTTAATCTAGTTATTTCTATGCTGTAAAGGGAGCATTGTCTGCTAATCTCTATTGAAGCAGACTGTGGTTAGTCAATTATGCAGTTATATCAGAATTAAAAGCCATTTTATGCAGCTTTTAGCAGAATTTTCAATTTGCAGCCTGCAAGTCATTTTGTCATATATTTTTTGCATTGATAAGACATTTTTATTTCTACCTAAGTTAATAAGAACATCCGTTAAGCAGTTGTTCCTGACAACGACTAGTTACCTCATCCTATATTCAGGTTTCAGATCCTCATACCTGCACCCCTAGGTCCCTCTGTTCTACAACACTACTCAAGGCCATGTCATTAATTGTATAAGCCCTATCCTTGTTTGCAATACCTCGCATTTATTCAGATTGAACTCCATCTGCCATTTTTCAGCCCATTGACCCACTTCATCAAGTTCCCTTTGTAATCTTGGAAAACCTTCTTCAATGTCTACTATGCCACCAATTTTGGTGTCTTCGCAAACTTACTAACCATATCTTATATATTCTCATCCTAATCATACATATAAAGGACAAACAAAAGAGCACCCAACACCATTGGCGACAGGTCTCCAGTCTGAAAAGCAACCTACCACCGTGACTGTCTTTCTCCTTGTTTCAAGTTTGCTTGGTTCAATGTTTATGCATCAGTTCTAAAAATAGCTTTTCTTTTTGACTCTCCTCACGATCTTGGTAGATAACAGGGATCCCTTCCTCTTCATTTACATGCTATATTTTGGTAACATGATCTGCAAGTAGGAGGTCTGTTTCCAACTGGACACCAAAACACCCAGTTCAAACATTCTACCCTTCATTGTCCCTATGTTTGACATCCAGTCTCAAATGAGCTACAATTTCCTCCAAATCAATTTTTGGAATTCCACAGCATATATTTGATGATGAACTGGACTTCAGACCTCTTAACATTTCTTTTAAGAAGATAGTCTAAATCCACCATTTATCTCTATCATCTCAATCCATTTTTGTTAGCTATTCATTACTGGAGTGAGGGCTCTGATGGCTTGGCCAACTATTGTTACCCATCCCTAGTTGCCCCAGAGCTGCCTTTTTCAACTGCTGCAGTTTATTTAGTGGAGACTGGGCATTCCAGAATTTCCACTCACCAACACTGAAGGAACACAGATATATTTCCAAGTAGGGATGATGAGTAGCTTGGAGGGGAACTTGTAAGCGATGGTGTTCCTGTGTGCTTACTTTTCTAGATGATAATGGTCATGAGTTTGGAAGGTGCTTTGTAAGGAACTTTGGTGAATTGCTATAGTGCATCTTGTGGATTGCTACTGGAACACTGCTGCCAATGTGTATCATTGGTGCAAGGAAGTAAATGTTTGTGGGCATGCTGCCAACAAGTGGGCTGCTTATCCTGTATGGTGTCAAGCTGCTTGAGAATTATTGAAGCCGCACTCCTCCAGGCAAGTGGGGAGTATTCTATCACATTTGAATTTCCCCTGTAGTTTGTGTAGAGAATATGATAAATGTGAGGTTCTGCGCTTCGATATTATTTAAATAGAGAAAGAGTGCAGAATGTTACATCACAGAGAGATTCGGGCTTACAAGTTTAGCAAGTAAGAGGGAAGGCAAATGGAATTTTGGCCTTTATTTCAAAGGGAATGGAATATTAAAGTAGGGAAATCTTGCTAAAGCTTCGTCCCCGATCTAAAGAAAGATATGCTGGCATTGGAGGCAGTTGATAGAAGGTTCACTAGGTTGATTTCAGAGGGGTTGTCTTATAAGTCATAGAGTCCTAGAGATATACAGCTCGGAAACAGACCCTTCGGTCCAACTCGTCCATGAGGACCAGATATTCCAACCCAATCCAGTCCCACCTGCCAGCACCTGGCCCAAATCCCTCCAAACCCTTCCTATTCATATGCCCGTCCAGATGCCTTTTAAATGTTGCAATTGTACCAGCCTCCACCACTTCCTCTGGCAGCTCATTCTGTTCACGTACCACCCTCTGCATGGAAAAAGTTGCCCCTTAGGTCTCTTTTATATCTTTCCCCTCTCACCCTAAACCTATGTTCTCTAGTTCTGGACTCCCCCACTTCAGAGAAACGACTTTGTCTATTTAACCTATCCATGCCCCTCATGATTCTATAAACCTCTATAAGGTCACCCCTCAGCCTCCGACACTACAGGGAAAACAGCCCCAGCCTATTCAACCTCTCCCAATAGCTCAAATCTTCCAATGCTGGCAACATCCTTATAAATCTCCTCTGAACCCTTTCAAGTTTCACAACATCTTTCCGATAGGAAGGAGACCAGAATTGCACGAAATATTCCAACAGTGGCCTAACCAATGTCCTGTAAAGCTGCAACATGAGCTCCCAACTCCTGTACTCAGTACTCTGACCAATAAAGGAAAGCATACCAAATGCCTTCTTCACAATCCTATCTACCTCCGACTCCACTTTCAAGGACCTATGAACCTGCACTCCAAGGTCTCTCTGTTCAGCAACACTCACTAGGACCTTTACCATTAAGTGCATAAGTCTTGCTAAGATTTGCTTTCCCAAATTGCAGCACTTCACATTTATCTAAATTAAACTCCATCTGCTACTTCTCAACTCATTGACCCATCTAATCAAGATCCCCTTGTAATCTAAGATAACCTTCTTCACTGTCCATTACACCTCCAATTTTGGTGTCATCTGCAAAGTTACTAACTATACCTCTTATGCCCACATCCAAATCATTTATATCAATGACGAAAAGTGGAGGACCCAGGACCAATCCTTGTGGCACTCCACTGGTCACAGGCCTTCAGTCTGCAAAACAACTCTCCACCACCACCACCCTCTGTCTTCTACCTTTGAGCCAGTTCTGTATCCAAATAGCTAGTTCTCCCTGAATTCCATGAGATCTAACCTTGCTAACCAGTCTCCCATGGGGAACCTTGTCGAATGCCTTACTGAAGTCCATATAGATCATGTCCACCATTCTGCCCTCATCAATCCTCTTTGTCACTTGTTCAGAAAACTCAATCAAGTTTGTGAGACATGATTTCCCACGCACAAAGCCAAGTTGACGATCCCTAATCAGTCCTTGCCTTTCCAAATACATGCACATCCTGTCCCTCAGGATTCCCTCCAGCAACTTGGCCACTACCGACATCAGGCTCACTGGTTTATAGTTCCCTGGCCTGTCCTTACCACCTTTCTTAAACACTGGCACCACGTTAGCCAACCTCCAGTCTTCCGGCACCTCACCTGTGACTATCGATGATACAAATATCTCAGCAAGAGGCCCAGCAATCACTTTCCTACCATCCCACAGAGTTTGAGGGTACACCTGATAAGGTCCTGGGGATTTATCCACTTTTATGCATTTCAAGACATCTAGCACTTCCTCCTTTGTAATATGGACATTTTTCAAGATGTCACCATCTATTTCCCTACATTCTATATCTTCCATGTCCTTTTCCACAGTAAATACTGATGCAAAATACTCATCACACAGCCCCATCTCCTGCGGCTCCACACAAAGGCTGCCTTGCTGATCTTTGAGGGGCCCTATTTTCTCCCTAGTTACCCTTTTATCCTTAATGTATTTGTAAAAACCCTTTGGATTCTTCCTAACTCTAGTTGCCAAAGCTATCTCATGTCCCCTTTTTGCCCTCCTGATTTCTCTCTTAAGTATACCCCGACTGCCTTTATACTCTGAGAAGGATTCATTCGATCTATCCTGTTTTACATATGCTTCAGTCTTTTTCTTAACCAAAACCTCAATTTCTTTCATCATCCAGCATTCCCTATGCCTGCCAGCCTTTCCTTTCACCCTAACAGGAATATACTTTCTCTGGACTCTCGTTATCTCATTTCTGAAGGCTTCCCATTTTTCAGGCATCCCTTTACCTGCGAACATCTGCCCCCAATCAGCTTTTGAAAGTTCTTGCCTAATGCCATCAAAATTGGCCTTTCTCCAATTTAGAACTTCAACTTTTAAATCTGGTCTCTCCTTTTCCATCACTATTTTAAAACTAATATATATCTATGTTTGGAAAGTTAAAACTATTTTAAAACTAATATATATCATGGGCGGCACGGTGGCACAGTGGTTAGCACTGCTGCCTCACAGCGCCAGAGACCCAGGTTCAATTCCCGCCTCAGGCGACTGACTGTGTGGAGTTTGCACGTTCTCCTCGTGTCTGCGTGGGTTTCCGCCGGGTGCTCCGGTTTCCTCCCACAGTCCAAAGATGTGCAGGTCAGGTGAATTGGCCATGCTAAATTGCCCGTAGTGTTAGGTAAGGGGTAAATGTAGGGGAATGGGTGGGTTGCGCTTCGGCGGGGCGGTGTGGACTTGTTGGGCCGAAGGGCCTGTTTCCACACTGTATGTAATCTAATCTAATCTAATAGAATTATGGTCGCTGGCCCCAAACTGCTCCCCCACTGTCACCTCAGTCACCTGCCCTGCCTTATTTCCCAAGAGTAGGTCAAGTTTTGCACCTTCTCTAGTGGTACATCCACATACTGAATCAGAAACAAATTCCTCTCCATCTAAACTCTTAACACTATGGCAGTCTCAATCTATGTTTGGAAAGTTAAAATCCCCTACCATAACCACCCTATTATTCTTACAGATAGCTGATACTGAGATCTCCTTACAAGTTTGTTTCTCAATTTCCTTCTGACTATTAGGGGTTGTATAATACAATCCCAATAAGGTGATCATCCCTTTCCCATTTCTCAGTTCCACCCAAATATTTCCGGGAATGTCCTCCCTCAGTACAGCTGTTATGCTATTCTTTATCAAAAGTGCCACTCCCCCTCCTCCCTTGCCTCCCTTTCTATCCTTCCTGTAGCATTTGTATCCTGGAACGTTAAGCTGCCAGTCCTGTCCATCCTTGAGCCATGTTTCTGCAATTGCTATGATATCCCAGTCCCATGTTCCTAACCATGCCCTGAGTTCATCTGCTTTCCCTGTTAGGCCTCTTACATTGAAATAAATACATCTTGTTCTCTGCTTTGTCCCTGACTGTTTGACTCGTCTTTGTTCTCAACTGTACCAGTCTCAGATTGAAATCTTTCCTCACTATCTCCCTGGGACCCACCCTCACACCTTACTAGTTTAAATCCTCCCAAGCAGCTCTAGCAAAGCTCCCTGCCAGTATATTAGTCCCCCTTCAAATTTAGGTGCAATCTGTCCTTCTTGTACAGGTCACTTCTACCCCAAAACAGCTTCCAATGATCCAAAAATGTGAATCCTTCTCCCATACACTAGCTCCTCAGCCATGCATTCATGTACTCTATCCTCCTATTCATGCCCTCACTAGCTCGTAGCACTGGGAGTAATCCAGATATTACTACTCTCAAGGACCTTTTTTTTTAAATTCCTGCCTAACTCTGTAATCTCCCTTCAGAATCTCAACCTTTTCCCTTCCTAGGTCGTTGGTTCCAATGTGAAAAATGACCTCCTGCTGGCCCCTCTCCCCCTTGAGAAAATTCTGCACCCTCTCTGAGAAATCCTTGATCCTGGCACCAGGGAAGCAACACACCATTCTGATTTTTCGCTGCTGGCCACAGAAACATCTGTCTGTACCTTGGACTGGAGAGTCCCCTAACACAATTGATCGCTTGGAACCTGACATACCTCTCATTGCATTAGAGCCAGTCTCAAGACAAGAAACCTGGCTGTCCATGCCAAGTTCCCCTGAGAATCCATCACCCCCTACATTTTCCTAAACAGCATACAGAAGATTAAAGACGCCCTCCAACACATCTCGTCCACCTCCCGCCCCTCTGCCCTCAAACCCCACCCCTCCAACTGTAACAAGGACAGAACCCCCTTGGTGCACACCTTTCACCCTACCAACCTTCGCATAAACCACATCATCCAATGTCATTTCTGCCACCTCCAAATGGACCCCACCACCAGGGATATATTTCCCTCCCCACCAATTTCCACTTTCTGCAAAGACCGTTCCCTCCGTGACTACCTGGTCAGGTCCACGCCCCCCAACAACCCACCCTCCCTTCCGTGCACCCTCCCCTGCCACCGCAGGAATTGCAAAACCTGCGCCCACACCTCCCCCCTCACCACCATCCAAGGCCCCAAAGGAGCCTTCCACATCCATCAAAGTTTCACCTGCACATCCACTAATGTCATTTATTGTATCCGTTGCTCCAGATGCGGTCTCCTCTACATTGGGGAAACTAGACGCCTCGCAGAGTGCTTCAGGGAACATCTCCGGGATACCCACACCAATCAACCTCACCGCCCTGTGGCCCAACATGTCAACTCCCCCTCCCACTCTGCCAAGGACATGCAGGTCCTGGGCCTCCTCCACTGCCGCTCCCTCACCACCCAATGCCTAGAGGAGGAATGCCTCATCTTCCGCCTCGGAACACTTCAACCCCAGGGCATCAATGTGGACTTCACCAGTTTCCTCATTTCCCCTTTCCCCACCTCACCCCAGCTCCAACCTTCCAGCTCAGCACTGTCCTCGTGATCTGTCCTACCTGCCTATCTTCCTTTCCACCTATCCAATCCAATGCAAAGGCATTAACTGCTAACTCTCAGTTAGCAATGTGGATTTCTTTCTCACTCTCTCCCCCTCTCGCTCTCTCTCTCGTGCGCGCTCACTTGCTCTCTCTCCATCTCTCTTTCCTGCAATGGCCTCACCATGTACTTCCTTTGTCTGTTCTTCTCCCTTTTAAAAGTGCTGTTGTTTTGACTTTTTTTTCTCTAAAATTCAAAAACAATGCAACAGCATATAAAACAGTAATTGCTGCTCCTGGAATTCGAGGAAATCACCTCCAACACCTAAAATACCTCAAAAAAGGAGCAGCTGTTACAGCCAGAACTTTTTCCCATCCTCCATCTTGGATTACCCAGAATCCCAGAGTACAGGTTGAGTATGTTTCCCCTGTACTCTTTGGAGTTTAGAAGAATGAGTGGTGACCTTATTGAAACATTAAGATTCTTAGGAAACTTGACATGGTAGAAACAGAAGTTGTTTCCCCTTGTGGGAGAGTTTACAACCAGAGGGCATAATCTGAGGGTAAGGGATCCAATGTAAAACAAGCATAATGAGGAATTTGTTCTTGGAGGATATTAATCAATGAAATTCTTTACTATCAAGGGCTGTTGAGGTTGGGTCCTTAAGTATTTTCAAGTCTGAGGTAGACATTTTTAATTAGTAAGGAAATTGAGGATTAGGAGTAAAGATGGGAAAGTGGAGTTAAGGATTGTCTGATTAACCATGATCTCACTAAATGGTGGAACATTCCCGTTGGACTGAATGGTTCAACTTCTGTTTCTACGCGTTATGATCTAATGGACAGGTTAGGAGGAGTCCGGCTGTAATGTACTCACTGCAAGATTCCTAGCCTCTGACCAGCTCTTGTAGCCACTGAATTTATATGGTTCAGTTTCTGGTCAGTGGTAACTCTGAGGATGTTGCTAATTGTCAAACCAAATCTGGATATTGTCCAAATCTTGCTGCTACTGGACATGGACTACTTCTGTATCTGTGGAGTGACAAATGGTGCTCAATACTGTGAAATCTTCAGTGAACATCCCCAATTTTGACCCAAGATGGAGGGAGCATCATTAATCAAGCAGCTGAAGATGATTAATCTTTAGGATACGACCCTGAGGAACTCCTGCAGAGATTCCCTGGAAATGAGATGGCAGACCTTCAACAACCACAATTGATTTTGTTTCAGCTAGGTATAACTCCAACCAGTTAGAGTTTCTCCTTTGATTCCCATTAATACTGGTTTTGCAAGAGCCCTTTGGTGCCACACTCAGTTGAGCGTGTCCATGATTTCAAGAGCAGTCATTTTTTCCTCACCTCTGGTATCTGCTATTCTGTCCGTGTTTTAACCAAGGCAATAATGAGGTAAGGAGGTGAATGGCTCTAACAGAATCCAAACTGAGTATCGTTAAGCAGATTATTGCTAGGTGAGTGCTGCCTGGTAGCACCTTTAATGATCCTGCCTATCATTTTACTGTGATTGAAAGTAGGCTGATGGATGGTTTTTGGCCTTTTTGAATTTGCCTTATGTATTTGTGCAAAAACAGAGCTGGGCAATTTTTCACATGGTTGGGTAGATGCCAGTCTGCACTTGTACAGTAACAGAAATGTGGAAATTCTAGGATACAATTCTTTAGTATTATTGCTGGAATGTTATCTGGGCCTATAGCTTTGCAGTATCCAGTGCCTTCAGTTTGTTAATGTCATGTGGAATGGATCTGCTGCATTAATTTTCACCTACACTTTTTAAAAAAATATTTGAATGCGCTCCTCACTGGCATCCCATCCATTCAACTTTCTAAACTTGAGCATGTATCCTCTCCAGCACTATTATCTTACTCATGCATCTCACGTCTTAGATGATCTTGTACCATTTTCAGGTTTGATGACACATCCGTGAAGAACCTCGAAAGGTTCTGCATTAAAGATGCAGAATAAATGATAATTGTTTTTTCTACAATTCTCATACAGTTTTATTTTCACTTTAGCTATTCCTTTGAGCAGACAGAACAGTTTTTGAAGTCAGTATTTGATTGCAATCCAGAGTCAACAAAATCCATTCCTGTTTTTGAAAGCGTCCATCAAAATGAACCAGCTGTGGGTCGAAACAAGAAGGTAAACCATGTACTGAAACTTCTTTAAAACACTTAAAGGCTACAGAGGATACAATTATTGAAAATTATTCACCCTTTTGTTTCAACAAAAATAATATTCAGAATATTGTATCTGTAAAGCAGTAGGCATTATTGCATTGTTCCTCACTGTGTGTCTGTGAGAGGGAAGTACAATGAATTTCTGATCAAAATGAAACAGTATTCAATCTTGATGTTTAATTCCAATATTTAGGTTTCATGCTTAAGTAAATTCTTTTTTTTTTTCTTGTTCCTTCTTTACCAGTGTTTTCATAATATTTGCTTTGTGGCCTTTATTAGATACAGTTATTCCCCCATATCTGCAAGAGTTCCATTCCTGAGAATTCCCGTGAATTATGAAATTCAGTAGTGCAGAGCTTGTTTTAAAATGGATTAAAAATCACGGATACTGTGATTTCACAGATACAGAGGATTTACTGTACCAAGTGTTGTTTAACAGTGCAACTTATTTTAAATTGGGACAGATATAAGATGTGCAGAGCTTTTTCAGTTACAGAGGGTTACATGTATATTCTCTGACCGTTAAAATTGGATCCTGTAAAATTGACACAAAAACAAGAGCTTTTGCGATCTGGATTGGATTCAGATAATTAAGCATTTATCGAAATCATTTTAGGGGTAGATATTGGAAATGCATTCTTTTATACTTTAGCTGTGAGTGTTTTTTTTTAAAGAGTCATGTTACAACAGATGCTTGTGGTTTGAGTTATTTACCAGTCAGTAGAGACTGGTGATGAGAACAATTCAACAAGCTGCTGGAGGAATAATCTATAAACATCTGCACATTTCAATTTACAATACTCAGTATCTTGGCTGTGTGGATGTCTTACATTCTGTCGAAATTTTGCTAAGAATGTTCAGCAGGATTGCTTTCCAGTTAGAGAAATTGATGTTGCTTTCACATTTATCACTATTAATATAAATTTGTATGCCATTTATTTCTGTTTCAGGACATGGTGAACAAGGATTTTAAGGAATTGGACAATGAGCGTACATTCCAGGATGCGGAATTCCCAAATTATGAAGACTTTCGAGCTGAAGCAGTTTTGCATCGTCGCAAGCAGCAGGAATGCTTCAGTAAGGCAGCAGAAGCTTATCGAAGGGGTATGAAGCCAGTAGCCACATTTTATGCACAGCAGGTAAGGGCGCTAAAATGCAGCAGTGATCAAGTTGCTGAGTAAATAGCTGATTCTGACATTTTCTCATTTGTGCAACTACAAATCAAACAGACAATAACACCTACATCTTTGCAAGTGAACGGATTCAGCAGACACAAATGCCATCTTATTGGAGACGTGTTGGGTGAATAAAAACCTCAATGACAGACATCTTTGGAGGGAAAATGGAAAGCCACAAGAAATTTGTCTTTCTGTGGTAATGCATAAAAAAGCACAGGTGTTGCATTATATTGTTTTGAATGTAATCCTCCAAGTTTTCTTATTTATACTGTTTTACAAATTATATATCAATAAGAAAACTGATACACATTCATTGTGGCTATGCCATCTGCTAAATTTGTATTCTTCCCTTGTTGCACTGTGTGAGATTTGAAAAATGCATCATTGTTGCAAAGAACCTTTTTATTCACTCTCAGGATGAGGGCATCGCTGGCTAGGTCAGTATTTATTGTCCATCCGCAGCGCTGGCTGAACAATATCAAACTGTGAAATTAATGTGCCAGATACTACTTTTGATATCGCTGATAAATTGCATTTGTTGAATATATGATTGACATGATCTTCTTCACCCCTGGCATTACTGATTGTTATTATGGCACACTAAATATACATACATTTGATTTGTATATAATTTTATTCATGATACTCTGTTAGATTCATTCTCTAGAAAATAATTGAAGTATTGTAGTCAAAGCATTTTAAAATCTCAGTCTAATTTAAGTTGTTAGGTTACACGTTCAGATGCCTTTTAAATGTATGTGAATAGGAAGGGTTTAGAGGGATATAGACCAAGTGCTGGCAAATGGGACTAGATTAGGTTAGGATATCTGGATGGCATGGACGAGTTGGACCAACGAATCTGTTTCCATGCTGTATATCTCTATGACTCTATCAAGTTTTCTGTAAGAAACGGTAGAAAGTTTGGGCATGAAGAAGACTTTTATTTTTCTTTTCCAATTCTGGAGAAGAAAAATATGTTGTATGGGTTTTCGTATTCTTTGATTAATCAAATAGCTTACCTGTGCTGACTTGTGGCTTTCATAGGTGAACTAGATATAGTTCTGATTTGATGTCTACACCTAAGTAAATTACAGTAAGTATTCATCTGAAGCAGTTAGGTTACAAAGCCACATTATAAATATGCAAGACTAATTATGCCATCTTCATTCAGCTAAAATGAGCTTAAAATTCCTGGCTAAATCTAATTATGAGTTCCAGGACTTTTGCAGCCAGTACTCTTAGTAAATCCATTCCATGTATTGAAAGGAAGAAGAAAATACTACTTTAATATCACTATTCGTCACCTCAGGTTATCTCAAACACTTTACAAACAGTAACATACATCTGCATTATTAATACTAGTAACATGTAGAAATCCATATGAGATTCTCTGAAACATCACTGATAAATAGTCAGTTTTCTTTTGGTTTTGTTGGTTGAGGGATCAGATGGCCTTTGCATCAAAAGAATTTGCCAAGCTTTTGAAACTTGCACCGGGAACTTTAACATCTGTCTGTGAAGAAAGATGATACCTTCACAACCTAATTTACTTCCTTCTTACTGAAGTTCAACTATAACAATTCCTCACTTGTAGTAATTTGTAGTTTTAGTTGTAGTTTTGTTCCAAAAACCATAATTTTAAGTGAATCATAGGATGGAATTTTCCCACGCCTCGAATAGCATGGGCAATGGTGAGAAAGTTGGAAAAATATGACAAGAAAAAAAATCAGATTGCTAACTTCAAGAAAAAGACTTGTGGTTCTTCCCTTATTGTTTATATATTGAGTTCTGAACCTTACTAACAAGTGGTGTATACCTTATTTTTATGCATTTGCTTCCCACTTGTAACTTGCCTTATGCCTAAACAGCTTCTGATTCTTCTTCTCCCCCTCTCTCCCTTCCCATTGACAAATGAGTTTGGCATCAATTTACCACATGAAGGTCAGGGTGATTATCTGGCACTACAGCCTGTGCTTACTTCACTGGACCTTCTTCTATATGCACCGCACTTTTCCTGCATGTTTCATAGACACTCCCGTCTTTCACTCTTTGAACGCAATTCAGCATTGCCAAACCACCATCTTTATTATGTCTGCTTTCAGAACTACCTGCACACTAATCTAAACTTTCACTTTAGGATTTCACTTCAGAGCTTGCGAACGCTTATGACTTACATACTTCTACACATGCATGCATGGATACACACAAATGATGCTTCCAACTGTTCTTAGCTGCTTTCTTTATGGTGATTTTTAGGCTCACAACTTTTGGGCTTGCATTGTTTTTTAGCACGTGTTCTTCAGCCATATCTTACAGGCTACCAGCTCTGTGCAGTCTGAGGAGTTTCTTCCTTGAACAGTTGCAATAATAGATATAGAATCCCTACAGTACGGAAGCAGGCCACTCGGCTCATTGAGTCCATACCCACCCTCCAAAGAGCATCCCAAGCAGACACATCCCCTATCCTATCCTATCTCAATTTATCATGTACAAACTCCACACAGTTGTCCAAGGGTTGAATCGAACCCAGGTCCCTGGTGCTGTGAGGCAGCAGTGCTAACCACTGAGCCACCATGCTGCTCTATATGAGGATGAGTGTGCTTCTGAATGTAATCTAGGTAAGGAATTCAGTCACAGCTGCTGGAGAGTGCAGCTTCAACGCCTAACTGATGCATCCTGTGAAAGTTGAGTGGTTTCCTCTTCACAGTTGGAAGCTGATCTGAGTAGGTGATGCTGGTCGTCTTGTCGTTACTGTTCCCTGGGTCCCACTAGTATGCGTAAGAGAAGAGAGGAAATTAATTGTGAAAAGGTGTTAAAATTCTATTTAGAATAAAAGTGAGTTGCATCAGTGCACTTGTGTTCTGGGGAAGGCTGCACAGCACAATGAAGCCTACTTGGATGGTTGCCTCTAGAGGCTTCAGCATCCTCACAAGAACAGTCGCCTTTTTCTCTGGTCAGTTCCTGCATTTTTCCCTCATACAGGGTACAAAGCCTCATGTCCATCACTTTGTTGCCAGTCATAGCCCCCTCAGCCTGACTGTGAGAGACTGTTTCCACAGTGATTAAAGAGAGGGATTGAGTACAATGGAAGTGGATGGGAGAGAATTTAAAAGTGATAGAAGATCAAGAGAGTTGGTCCCCAAGGAATGAGTAGGAAGCAAGAGAACATGGACATGTTTTTACAGGAGTAGAAGTGACAGTTTATGGGTCATGCTGAGAAATGTGTAGAGTGACAGAGTGAGCAGTAGAGGCAGAGAGAAGATGGTGGCACTTAGTGGAATGCAGGAGCTCACTAACTAACTTTTGAGCATGCTGAGCATTTCTTTTAAAACAGGTGCTGGGCATTTCTTATAACATGGGACACTGTATTGACCTGGGCTGCTATCTTGGTTCAGGCTATCTGCTTCTGGTGACAGGGTTTCCTTTCTCAGTCTGGAGGAAACAGCATAGGCCTTTTTCTCAACCACCATGATGATTAGCACCTCCAGGCCTCTGTTTTCAAAACAGAGGGTCCTGCGTGCCCTGCACCATTTGCTGAGTTTCAGTGGTATAGAGCCATAGTGTAAGGGCTAGTTTCTGGCTTGCAGCTTGGAAAGTGGTATGGAGTTGGAACTTAAGCTCCAGAGGAACTGTTCATTCCACACAATTGCATGAGAAGGTGCCACAGAGGTCAATTGTATAATGAATGAGCAGAAGAACAGACCATTACATGGAAAAAGCTGAAATAGACCACCAGGGTTAAGTGTGTGGTGCTGGAAAAGCACAGTAGGTCAGGCAGCATCCAAGGAGCAAGAGAATCGACATTTCGGGCATAAGCCCTTCATCAGGACAACCAGCCACAAATTTCCCTAATAAAAATACTTTGTTAAAAATAGGAACTTTTAGCACACAATTTCCTTTGGGAATTGAGGTAAAACAAGAGTTACTTTGGTACCTTTGAACATTTCTTATCTGGAAAACAATAATATAAAAGTTGGAACACGATGTGGTGCATGTGCACCACTCTGTATTTCTAGTTGAAATAATGCACAAATAGTCATCAAATATAAATTAAATAGTTTAAATCCAAATCCAATAATACTCAACAAAAGAACTGCAGATACTGGAAATGTGCAGCAAAAACAGAAGTTGCTGGAATAACTCAGCAGATCTGTCAGCATCTGTGGATTGAAATCAGTCAATATTTTGGGCCTGAAACTGTTCTGAAAGAATCACTGGAGCTGAAACATTGACTATGTTTTTTCTTCATTCACGGTGTCAGACCTGCTGAGTTACTCCAGCAATTTCTGTTTTTGTTTCGGATAACACTCATAGAGTCATAGAAATGTTCAGTACGGAAACAGATCCTTCAATTCAACTCGTCCATGCCAAACAGATATCCTAAATAAGTCTAGTCCCATTTATTGCAACTTGGCACACATCCTGCTAAACCCTTCCTAATCCTAATGTTGTGATTGTATCAGTCTCCATCATTTTCTCTGGCAGCTCATTCCATACACGTACCACCCTCTGCATGAAAAGTTTGCCCCTTAAGTTCCTTTTTAATTTTCCCCCCCCTCACCTGAAACCTGTGTCTTCTAGTTTTGGACTCTCCCACCCTGGGAAAAAGACCTTGTCTATTTACCCTATTCATGTCCGTCATGATGTTATAAACCTCTTTACGGTCATCCATCAGCCTCCAATGCTCCAGAGAAAATCGCCCCAGCCAATTCAGCCTCTCCATATAGCTCAAACCTACCAACCCTAGCAACATCCTTGTAAACCTTTTCTGAACCCTTTCAGGGAGACCAGAATTGCATTCAGTATTCAGTAGTCCTCTACAGCTGCAACATTACCTCCGAACTTCTATACTCAATGCACGAATCAATAAAGACAAGTATACCAAACACCTTTGTCACTATCCTCTCCATCTTCAAGGAACTATAAACCTGCACTCCAAGATCTCTTTGTTCAGCAACACTCCCTAGGACCTTACCTTTAAGTGTCTAAGTCCTGCCCTGATTTGCCTTTCCAAAATGCAGCACCTCATATTTATTAAATTAAAGTCCGTCTGCTACTCCTCAGCCCATTGGCCCATCCTGTTGTTCGCTGAGGTAACCAGCTTCACTGTCCACTAACCTTCAATTTTGGTGTCATCTGCAAATTTACCTATGTTCAAATCATTTATATAAATGATGAAAAGCAGTGGACCCAGCACCGATCTTTGTGCCACACCGCTGGTCACAGGCCTCCAGTCTGAAAAGCAACCCTCCACTACCACCTCTTTCTTCTACCATTGAGCCAGTTCTGTACCCAAAAGGCTAGTTCTCACTGTATTCTACTCAGTAGTCTCTTTCTTAACCAGTCCCTCTAGTTTGGCAATGCCTTGCTTCAGCTCCAGTTAATTGGTTCTGAGATGGCTGATACCTCAATGTGCAATCTGCAAACTTTGCCACCTATGTGTTAGGTGCTGTTTGGAGGGTCAGTGAGCTGAGTTGGGAGATTTATGCACATGCTCCTCTGCTTTAATTTCACTTCTGCATTTTCCTGGTGAATTCTGTGTTTGTTATCTACCTGAATGGCATTCTCATATTTTCGGCAATCACCATAAGTTGGTTAACCTCTTCTTTAAGAATTTCACTGAAGTTTTGCATTGAAACTGGCTTTGAGTGATTACTGCCTTGATGCAAGGCACTCTCACTGGCTTTAAAATGGCCTGACCCCCCTCACCCATTGAAGAAATGAATGAGAGCAGACTTGGAGTTCCCAAATTAATTAGGAAATTAGTCGGCCTCCTGAAGGCTCAGTACTGTGCACCTTGAATTTTTCATGCAAACAAGTTCTGGCACAAGGAAAGCAATTTTACAATGTACATTACAGTAACAAGTGTCTCTCTCAAACAGACTTTAAAATGGCTCTGTCTCACCTAATGTAAAGCTGGGACTCCAAAATTCAAATAAGTTTGGACAGTCCAGAAATTAGGCTTTTCTACCATAAAATGTACACTCCTGGTTGCTGTTGTTTCCCTGCAAAAAGTGACCTGTCGATTTGAATATTCTTGAAGACGTTTGCTTCAGAATTTTTTGAAAAAGATTCATAGTTCCTTCATGCAAATGAATGTCCATGGTGGCACTCAATTCATTATGACAGCCCTTAAGTCACTGAAGCCCCATCATATCACAGCAATAATGCACGACAATACTAAATTGAAATTTAACATAACAATTGGAAATATCATTCAAGACAAAATGATAAGAAAGAGATGATCACCTTATTAAGATTGTATTGTAGACCCCCCTAATAGTCAGAGGGAAATTGAGAAACAAATTTGTAAGGAGATCTCCGTTATCTGTAAGAATAATAGGGTGGTTATGGTAGGGGATTTTAACTTTCCAAACATAGACTGAGACTGTTAAGGGTTTAGACGAAGAGGAATTTGTTAAGTGTGTGTACAAGAAAATTTTCTAATTCAGTATATGGATGTACCTACTAGAGAAGGTGCAAAACTTGACCTACTCTTGGGAAATAAGGCAGGGCAGGTGACTGAGATGCCAGTGGAGGAGCAGTTTGGGGCCAATGACCATAATTCTATTAGTTTTAAAATAGTGATAGAAAAGGAGAGACCAGATCTAAAAGTTCTAAATTGGAGAAAGGCCAATTATGACGGTATTAGGCAAGAACTTTTAAAAGTTGGCTGGAGGCAGATGTTCGCAGGTAAAGGTAAAGGAAAATGGAAAGCCTTCAGAAATAAGATAACGAGAGTCCAGAGAAAGTATATTCCTGCTAGGGTGAAAGGAAAGTTTGGTAGGAATAGGGAATGCTGGATGACTAAAGAAATTGAGGGTTTGTTTTTAAAAAAAAGCATATGTCAGGTACAGACAGGACAGATCGAGTGAATTACGAGTTTTGAGAAGATTTGTGCCTCAGATTGAGGTTCTGGATATACGTTTGCTCGCAGAGCTGGAAGGTTCATTTTCAGACGTTTTGTCACTATACTAGGTAACCTCTTCAGTGACCTCCGGACGAAGCATTGCTGATGATTCCTGCTTTCTGTTATATGTTTAGGTTTCTTTGGATTGGTGATGTCATTTCCTATCATGATGTAATTTCCTGTTCTCTTTCTCAAGGGGTGGTAAATCAGGTCTAAGTCAATGTGTTTGTTGATAGAGTTCCGGTTGGAATGCCATGCTTCTAGGAATTCTTGTGCATGTCTCTGTTTGGCTAGTCCTAGGATGCATGTGTTGTCCCAGTCGAGTGCTGTCCTTCCTCATCTGTATGTAAGGATACTAATGAGAGAGGGTCATGTCGTTTTGTGGCTAGTTGATGTTCATATATCCTGGTGGCTAGTTTTCTACCTGTTTGTCCAATCTAGTATTTGTTACAGTCCTTGTATGGTGTTTTGCATGATTTTCCAGCACCAGCCTTTTTGATGAAGGCAGATTCAGGCCCTGGAAGAGCTGCCTGTTTCCTTTAGATAGGCTGTCAAACAAAGTCATTAAGAGCTTATGTAACAGTAGTTAAAGGAGGCTAACTGGGATTTTCCAGCTGGCTTCTGGTATCCTGACATGACGGGATGGGGGAGGATTTAGTTTAATGCCTGGAGCATGCAGTCAATTCTAGGCTGGGATATCAACACTCCAACTAGGCTTAGTCGAGTTCCCTGCTTGTGTGTAAATATAGCCAAAGGTCACTCTGTAAAGAAATTTCTCCTCTAAAGCAACAGCACTAGTATGGCTGCTTTCTCTGGTTTCAATTTGAATTTTTCAAAAGATTGATGAGGTGGTACTTTCATATTGAAACGTTGTCAACTACTTCTCCTTTTTACTGCAGCTTGCTGCAATTGGAATGTCTCTGATAGACTCTGTAGCTTGGTGAGGCAATGGCCTGGTGGTATTTATCACTGGACTGTTAATTCTGGGGAGCTGGGTTCAAATACCATCATAGCAGATGATGGAATTTGAATTCAATGAAAATCTGGAATAAGAATCTAATGATGGCTATGAATCCATTGTCAATTGTCGGGGAAAAATCCCATCTGATTCACTCATGTTTTCTTGGAAAAGAAACAGCCATCCTTACCTGATCTGGCCTACATTTGACTCTAGACCCACAGCACATGGTTGACTTTTAATTGCCTCAGGGCAACTCTCATCCCGTGAATGAATTTTTAAAAAACACCACTTGCCACTCTTAACTGTATAAGGAATCTGTGTCTGTATTAATTGAGGGGTGTCCCATTTAAAATCCTGGGTCAATGGCTTTTTTTTCCCCTTTAGGAATGAGTTTAGAATTTGGTCTTGCACTGGCCATTATTGGGAAGAAAAATGTAAGGGATAATGTTTTTTTGATAATTTTACTGATTACAAAAAGAAATCATTTGAACTTTCAGAAAATCTGATAAACTGAAATGATTGGAAACACAATCCTACATTATTGGTATGGGCACGTTTGGAATCAGAAACGGTCCAAGTAGATGCTTCCTGTCCCTGAAGTGAAACTTCAGTTCAGTGTGCTTTGAATACAAATTATTATGATGTGCAAGTTGCTCATAACCAGAATAAGGTTCGTACTGGTGTACATAGCACGTCCAAATAGTTCAGAGCAGTGAGAATGTCTTGAAAACCATACTACATTTACTAGAATTGCATTAACCTTTTGATGCTAAAAGCACTATTTTACTTGGCTAGAAATTTGTTAGTTTAACTCTTGCAATGTAATACTTTGTGCTTTAATGCAACCACTATTTTTAAAGGGTCATCTTCATGGCGAAAAGATGAAACAAGCCAACCACAGAGCTGCTGTAAAAATTTTGAAGCAAGTGAATGTGTCTTTACTTCCTCAAAATGTTTTAGATCTGCATGGCCTTCATGTAGAAGAAGCCCAGTACCACCTGGAAAAAGTGCTATTTGAGAAGATCGATGGTAAGTCACTCATATAATGTATATAATCAAATAAATTAAAGGAATCAACCCCTGGAAAGACAAAGAAAGTTGCCTTGCTTACTGTGTGTCTATGATATGGCACATGTCTAATTCAAATGTTGGCAAGATGTTATAACATGGGCTGTTGCTCATCTAATCCTGGCCTCTTGTGTGTCCTCTATTTTAATTGCTCCAATTAGGAATCAAAGGTTATTTGGGTATTTAAAGGTTGTAACGTTAAACTAAAAATCAGCTGCAGTCATAAGACCAAAAGGATTTGGAGCAGAAGTTAGGCATTCGGCCCATTGACTCTGCTCTACTAATCAATGAAATCGTAGCTAATCTGATAATGCTCACTTCCAATTTCCTGCCTTTTCCTTTAAGCTCTTGATTCTTTGTTGATTAATAATCTGTGCATCTCAATCTTGATTATACTTAATGGCGCAGCCTCTCTACAGTTAAAAAAAATTCTTGAGTGATGAAGCATGCTTGAAGAACCATTTAACCAACTCATGCACTGATTTATTAAGTTCAAATACTTGTGGAAGTATACTTAATGTAAGAAACAGAATTCAAAATAATACAAAAGGTTACAAAAATAAAAGGCAACTCACAATTTACAATGACTACAATGTCCAACAATGGCTGTAGAAATATAGAGTTTTGATAGGTATTCGGCTTTTATGATGATAGAATGGATTTTTAAAATCAGTTGTGTACACGATAAAGAATGGTGATGCAGTTACTAATACATAAAAGAATAAAGCCTGCATTTATATAGCATTAAAGTTCCAAAGCATTTCACAGCCAGTGAGGTTTTTTTGAATTCTAGTTGCTAGTGTAATGTACGGAAATGCTGCTAATTGTGCATATCAAATCTCTCATACAGGCAAAAAAATTGGTCAGGTAATTTATTTTAGTGGCATTATTTGAGGATTTTATTTGTTCATAGGATATGCAACATTAACTCAAGATACCGGATGTGACTTTAGTTTACTATCTCCTGCAACAGATGGCATCTCTAACAAAACAGCACTTCCTCAGTACTGCACTTAAGTATTGATCTATGTCATGTGTTCACAACTCTGGAATAAGGCTTCAACCCTTTCTGACTTAAAAGTGAGAGTGCTAATATTGAATTAAGGTTGACATAGAAATTTGAGATGGTAAAATTTTAGCATTATCATGACTGCTGATTAGATTAAGTTGAATATCTTCGTGTTTATCTTATTGCTGTTTTTGGAAATAACTTAAATCAAATGAGTTGATTAATAGGATTTTAGCTGAACCCATCTGTCTGAGAGCCGAGCTTGTGTAACACTTAACAAGAACGGACAATTAGAATGCTTGAAGGCCATTGTTTATGCATTTCTTAATTCTTAAAGTGACAAGACCTGCTTCAACTTTTACAATTGTTTATTTCAGAATACCAACAAAAAGGTGGTAAATCTTACCTGACTGTCATAACCGGAAGGGGAAGCCATAGCCAAGGAGGAGTAGCACGTATTAAACCAGCTGTTATTGACTACCTCAAAACCCACAACTTCAGGTATGTTTAGGCTATATAGCTTCTTAGAGAATGAAAGTTAAAACAGATAAGAATAATGTTTTAGTTGATCTACTCACTGTCAACTGTTTTAAATTTCATATTTTCTATTTTCTGCCAAAACAATAAGAATAAAAAAAGTCCTTTTATGAAGCAGCAACTTATTGTTTCTGTTCTTCAATGTGCCAACACCACTTTTCATAAATCTATTCGGATTAGACTCCTATTTATGAAAAAAGGGTACACAGGAACAATCATGCTGATTTTTAATAAATTATATTTAATATTTTCATTTTAAAAATTGTGTGGTCTCAATTTCTCAAAATGCATTGTTGCAAAGCACTGAAGAGAATAATACAATGCTGAATCCGTTCTTTTTGGTTAAGTGAAGCAAAGATTGCAGGTTAACACTCTGATAGTGGAATTACTTTGTCCTTGGAGTGATTATAGAGAAGACATTGTTTTCAGCTTCTCCTCTTCTTCCCAAGTCATTCACAAAAGTTGAACCAAACCGTGCAATAACTTGGTATTTAATACTACTCCACTTCCTATAAATCACAATACAACTTCTTTCAACCATCACAACATTTTTTTCAGTCGCAGCTTCTTTGTCACTGAAATCCTTAACCATGCTTTGTCATCTCCAGTGTTTTTCCCACTGGCTTCTCATGTTCCTTCCTCCAAAAACTTTAACTTTCCAAAATGCAGCAGTCCAATTACTGAACTATTCTAAATCTAATTGCCTGTTACCCTTGAACTTAATAATCTACATTGTTTGTTTACCCTATGCACATGATAGTTTAAGCTTGTTCTCCTCTTTAAATTCCTTCACAGCTATATAACATTCTCCAATCTTGTACCCACATCCCCACAATGAGTGACTTTTGGCTGTTGACCAAATGGTCTTGTTTGTGACTATTCTTGGTGGCAGGGGTAGTGGAATCTATTGAAAACATATTGATGAGAAAATAAACCACTTGAGCTTTCAGCAAAGCTGGTTAAGCGAATATGTTTGGAAATGTAGTCTTGCATTTTTGGATTAATGTCTGTTGTTATGATGCAATTCAAGTGCTTAGTCAAATGCATTAATTTGAATTTGATCTTAATTATTTAAAGTATAGCACTTTCAGCTATTAAATGCAACAATTAATGGATGTACCATTAAAAAAAAGTCTTACATTTAAATAACACCTCTCACAACTTTGGACATTCCAAAGCATCATATAACGAATTAAGTAAGGTTAAAGCATAGAATGTAGGTGAGAATTTGTGTCTAGCAAACTTGCACAAAGACCATTGCAGTAATGATCAGGTTGTCTTTTAAAATGTTGATTAAGGGATAAATATTGGCTGTGTTACTGAGGACAACTCTCAATCAAAATAGCGTCACATGCTTTTACATCCACCTGAGACAGCAGACAAGGCCTTTGTTTTTAACATTTAAAAGATAACTCCTCTGAAAATGCGATATTTCCTTTATACTGCACTGGAGTATCAGCCAAGTTCATTATACTCAAGTCTCTGGGGCGGAATTTAAACTCTGCAATCTTCTGACTCTGAGGAAAAAAATGCTACAAATGGCAACTGAATTGATTCAATCCGTGCTTGTTTTGTTATAGGTTCACCGAGCTACAGCAAGGTGTTGTGAAAATAAAGTTGAATTAAAGAATGATTTGACGAGAAAAATCCTTCCTAATTCTGAAAGTATGCAACTATCTCGTGGTTTTAGTGTTACTGCACCAAAACAAGCATTTAAGCATGTGGTGCTTTTTTTTTTAAGTGGCAACACTCAGGGATTTCCAGCAGCATTGAATACAATGAAACTTTTATTATGATATGCTGAAGTATGCCTGTTTGACTTGTACTGGGGTAAGGCATATTTTAACCTGAAATGTTGTTCTGATAAATGTACTCATCATAAGATTGAACCTTTTTAAAATTTGTTTTATATAATTGTCCTAATCCTTTAGTTTCTCTTTGTAGTATTTTGAAATATCAGTACAGGTTAGGAACTGTCCATTCTGAAACATCAAGACCGCCAAAATTTGTTTCATTGATTATTCCACATACATGCTACAGTTGAAAGGACTTCTCCCTGTCCTTCCTTGAATTGCGGAAAGATTATCTTTTGTCGGTATAAAGTAAAATTTGTGGGATTCTAGAACTATTAGTGAGACTGAGTAAAATAAGTTCTTTTTAAGAAATAAAATTGAATTTGTAATTTTGTTGCTCTTTGCACAAAATTTGTGTTTGCAAATGTGACACAAATTTTAACTAATAAAGTTCTTCATTGTACTTAGTATTTATTATTGTTTTAAAGCTGTAAAAATACACGCATTTTTAAGTTTAGTATAATAAAGGTGGGAAAAGGTGTTGAGAATTTGCATTGGGTGTAATGCTGCTATGCTCTGTAATTCTTTTCAGTAAATAAAATACCCTTACTGCTATTTTGTTATAAAAATATGTAAAGTTCCCATGCAGAAAGTATTTTCCAATTGAAAATACTTACGTACATTGGCTTAGTGCTATTTTAATATGAATTACTATTTTAAATTTTCTCGATGGATTTGTACATTTTTTTTAATGGAGATCCATCACTTTTTAAAACACTTTAATCCTGAAAGATTATTTAAAACCTATCTTCAATTTTTTTTAATTCAGCAAGTTTTCGGTAGTCTCCTGCTGTAGCAATGCTATAGACTTGCATTTTGTTGAAATAGAAATGATGTGCGCACTATGGAACATGTAACAAAGACGTCATTGTTAATCTTATAATTCTACAAGCTAGCTAGAAATAATTAATTTTTTTTGCAGTTTTATTAAACTTATAAATACTTTAAAATGGTGCATTTTGTTTAATCCCTGAATTTTCTCTGACATAATTTACAATGATGCAATTGTGTTTAAATATTAGCAGTTCAGGTTGATCTTTTAAATGTGTAAATTATATACCTTCAAACATAGAAGAAAGGTTTTTCCAGGGATTCCCACACTGATGAAGCAACTTTTTTTTGTTAGAATCCTGTGCATTGCTGATAATGAACAGAGGGAGAATATTTTGGAAATAATTTAAATTTTATTCATGAAATTAGCAGTGAGTTTGAGCTTATGTATAAACTTGTTCTTCAGAAAAGTAGTTTGCTTTATTGTTCAGCAAATTGGAAGCAGTACACACTTGTCCATTCCTAAATATGTATGTCCAGCTCAGACAATTGAAATTTTAGTATTTTTGTAGCTTACTTCCCAAGATATACATTGCATTTCAGCCTGTACTTGAGTTTTTTGCTCCATATGAATCTTAAAGATTCTCCCTTTTATTCTTCTTTCCCCCATGGATCCATGTGCTGTATGGCTAAGATTGATAACTTTGTAAGGAATCAAGCATAAAGCAATATTTTAGCACTCCATATTAGAGCTAAAATATACTGTATTCTCGGTCATAACTAAACTTGCAAAAGTGTTTTTAGACAAAATGTTATTTGAAGTGTAGTACAAACTGTATGTACACAATAATGACGAAATGCTTAAATAATGTTTTAAATTTCTATCATGTTAACATATGCAGATGTTTAATTGTTGAACAAGACAGTATATCAGAAACTTTCTCTCATCCAGTAATACAGAGGGCCAGGCTAAAATACTAAGTATATGAGTTCAAATCCCACTAATGGAAGCTGGTGGAATTTAAATTCAATTACTAATTTGTTAAAATATTTGAAATATAAAGCTAGTCTCAGTGGTGACCACGAAACCATTGTCGGTTGTTGTAAAATCCCATCTGGTTCAAGAATATTCTTTACTTGGTTTGGTCTATATGCAAGTCCAGGCACATAACAATATGATTGATTGTTAGCTGCCCTCTGAAATAGGCTAGCAAGCCATTCAGTTCAAAGATAATTAGGGATGGGGATTAAGTACTGGCCTTGTTGGTGATGTGCATATCTCGTCAAAGAATAATGGAATTTTTTAAAAAGTGGACAGTTTAATGAAAGGAGGTAGTTACTATTTTATCTTCACATGAGTTTAACAGACATAATGATCAACCATATTTACAAGGTTATAAAGGCACTTAGTACTCAGTCAATTTATATTAAATAATTATGTATACCAAAAAGATGGATCGGTGTATGTATTATGTATGTTTCTGACAAAATCAGGTTATCCATTACTAAGGTTTATTTGATGGATTTTAATAAAGCTAGATGCAGATATAAGAATGTGGTTATTATAAAGAGGAATGGCAACAAGATCAGTTCCTCAACTGTTTATTCTTGTTAATCTTTCTGGGTTATTTAGAAAAATGTAAACTAACTTTGCATTTTTCACAGTTTGACATTGAGCACATAAGTTAGGAGAATCCCTTCAGTGTATTTATTGTGAAACACTTGTTTTCCAGTCTTTCCCTGTAGCCCTTTGAAGAGAATGTTTAATTCTGGCAGATTCTTCACTGTGGTTTTTCCTTGTTAATTTTTTTTCCTTTAATTACATGTTGTTCTTCAATAAAATAAATATTTACTAATATAAGCAAAAAATGATGGAAACACTGAAGCAGCATCTGTGGACAGAGTTATGGAGGATCACCATTTATAGCAAGCATTTTCTATGTTTAAGATTTCTTGCATCTGCTTTTTTGTTTGATATTTTTATTTTGTGTGCCTAATATATACTATGTGATGGAATAACACTTTTATATGTCGCAGTACATACATGAAGAATGGTTGCTGATGAATCTCCAGTTAAATATTTTACCTATTCCAAATCATTACGGAAAGTTTTTTTCCTCTCGTCATTTTTTGAAAGATAATTAACCAAAACCATTGGGTTGTTGGACCCAAAATGTTAACTCTGCCTTCTCCGCACAGATGCTGGCAGACCTGTTGAGTTTCTCCAGCAGTTTCTGTTTTTGTGTGTATGTGATTTATCTTTGATCCTTTTGCAATCGATAATTTTTATTCTGATAACAATACTGCTCCAAGCTAAAGTTTTTGTGCACTTTCCATTCAGTTGCAAAAGTTAGTATCAGCTAATTTTCCATGACTTAACCAGAGGAATGTAAAAAGCTGGTATCCCTACATATCAGTAAAGCATAGCCATTGTGCTTAGTAATGGTCTCAAGCAGATAATTGTGGATTTGAGATTAGGAATAAGAATCTTGGATTCATTAAGAGAGCTCCCTTCTCAGTAAGATCAGTTTTAATGTAGAAAAAACATATGCTTTTTCCTCACATTAAAAATATTGAAAGTTATATTTAAGAGCCTATATAATCCTCTAGACTGCTCAAACACTTTTTAAAATGCGACCTTATACTGTGATGGAGTGTTTTGCAAACTAAAACCAGAATGATATGGTCCGGCAAGAACACTCATTAATTTTGCATTAATATGTTCAAGTGGCAGATCAGCGTATACACCCCAGATTCTATTAATTATTGTATTTTTTTTTCTATTTCACTTTATCAAATTTGTTTGAAGACAAAATTGTACTATCAAAAATTGGTTATATAATTGCATCTTAAAAAAATTGTTTTGACTTATTTTTAACATTAATAGTGAACTTAAAGGTTACTGACAGGTTTCAGACATTTGGGGTGTGACAACATAATATGTAAATGCTTTTTACTGAATTTATGGGTTGAGATCAAACCACAATCATGACTAACGTGCAAATTATGCCCATTATTGATCCATGGCCAATCTTGGACAGGGTGCTCTGAAATTAATGTTCAGTATATATTTGGTTATTTTAGACTATGTGAATTTCTTTTACCAAACTACTGATTATTTCTGACAACACAATTTAGTTCATTTGACTTTTATAACTTAGTCTAATTATTTCATTACAAAAATCACATAATATTCTTGCTACATTAATCTTCCACACTAGCCATAAGGACCAAATAATACAGAATTTACACAATGTATTTTTGAACCATGCATTAAAAAAGCTGCTGGTAAAGTTTTAATTTTTTTGATGTTTACCTCATTGTTTGAAGTTTTACAATCTTTTAAATCTATCAAACTAGTTATATTTGATTTTATTTTTTCAGAACAAGATGTATTTTACAAATTTTGAATAAAGATGTTTATATTTCATGTTTATGCTTGTTTATTTGCGAGTCAATTTGTACCCATTCCAACTTTTAAGTTTGAGAACAATCAACAGGTGGAATTTAATTCTGGTGACATGAAGCACTACAAGAACATAAAGTAATTTTCTTTTTCTAAGAATGGTTTTTGACATTTGTTTTAGGGCTGCATCTTAGTTTTTGGGGTACCTTTTGGTTTTCAGGTTTGGTTTTACCTTTTTCATTCTCTTTCATTCTGTTCGGTGATACATTCATGTACCTGCACCGACAAGGTGTATTTGGACAGATTCAGAAGCTGAATTAGTTGAATTTATCAATATCCTCAATTAACAATCTTCCATTTAACTTAAAACCACAACACACAAGGAAATCCCTAAATTATTAGACACCACAGTATTTAAACTGCACAAGTCAGCAACAAAAGTACTTTTTCAAAATATCTGTCACACTTCTACACCCACAAAACCAAGTACATCTTGCACAGACTGATGAGGTCGCAGTTAGTGTGCTTCCATCACATATGCACAAAGCTGGCACTTTTTACAAAGGAAATTAGTAAAATTTTTACTGCATCTCACATTGCAAACTCTGATCTAAATGTAACAGTGGACACTTTATTACAATAATGTCCATTACAGTTTTTCACCATGTTAAAGCTCCTGAACACATGAAGCAAGAGCTTCCTCATTAATAAGAAAGGAATTCCTTTACCTCAAGATTTCAAATTTTTCGAGCTCCTTGTTGGCTGTGTTTATTTATTGATGTTTTCTTTTTCTCCTCCCCCTGCTGCCTCCCTCCTCAACTCCTCTTGTAGCCCCCTTGTTTCTTCACCTCCAGATGGGCTACCTCATACCGTTAAGCTCCTGGGTGAAGTGGCGCTCACTGCTTATTCACTTGTACCCAGGCTTGGCTTCGGCAAGGTTAATTTTTTAAAAGTTCCTTCTCTTGTAGATGGTTCTGCAAGAAGGACAAATGAACTTGTGATTTAAAAGGAGACCATTTAACTAGGCTTTCTTGAATGAGCAAACATGACTTTTTAATTATTAAATGCAAGAAGTAATGTAATGCAGGTTGGAGAAGAGGGTGAAATCAAAAGATTAAAGTTGAAAAGAGATATGCGGATTATTCTCTGGATTGGTGGCAAAAGGCAGATAGTTGAACATTACAGCCTTGGTTACTGGTTGTTTTGACACTGGTAATTGAACAGTAGATTCTGAAATTCTTAGCATGTTGAACAGTTCTGAAGAAGGACCACTGGACCCAAAACATTAACTCTGCTTTCTCTCCGCGGATGCTGCCAGGCATCCTGAGTTTTTCCGGCAATTGCTGATTTCCAGCAGATTTTTTTTCTGTTTGATTATATGACCTTTTTAAAAGAAATATTGCAATTAATATTCAATGTGCATAGGTGATCCAGGGTTATGACATGTGATTATGACACTTGCATGAGTAATGAAATGTGATTTACTCGTAAGGAAGGAAAGAAGAAATAAAACAACAGAGATTCAACATTCATTCCCCTAACCTTGGTCAGTTATATCACTTCAGTTCCATCCAGGTCTCTCTCAGTTCTGACATCGAGGTCTACAATCATATTCAATTTCTGGTAACGTGGGTATATTTTTGAGAAGTATTGTTGAAGGAGCGAACCCAATAGAATAATCTGGTGATCTGGGTCTTAAGTTTTTCCACAAAAGTTAATGCATCATGGTCATGATGGTGACTATGGTCAATCTATACCTATTTTGGACCGGTATCTGGAAGTGTTTGAAAGCCAGTAATAATTCATGAGTTTACTTTCCTACTTTGGAGTACCATATCTGATGTTTATTTGTATTTTTTTGAAGAAGTGCTCAATTGGGGTCTTTATTCCAACTCACCTCCCTGAAAGAGGACAGTGACTACCTGATGTCGCTCACAATGGCTTTTCAAAATACGGTTAAAGTTTGGAACTGCAGTCGCAGGTTCATTTATTAAAATAGCCTTCAAATTTTCAAGAATGTCACTATTGGCATTACTGAGTCCATCGTATTTTGCTTTCATCCTATACTAGGTCTGTCAGCAATACAATTGCTGTGGTATATTTGGGATGGCCTCTCGAAACAGTTCATACATTCCTAAGAACCTCTTCATTTTCCATTTTGTTATGGGAGTGGGGAATTGTGCAACTACTTGAACCATTGCACCTCTGGGCACTACTTATCCTTGACCCACCATGCATAGTAAGTTGATCAGTTGGACCTCTGAGAACTCACTCTTTGTGAGATTGACAACTCAGCCAGCTTATTGTACTTTCCAGAAGAGGGCTTCAAGTTGTTGTAGGTGCATTTCCCAAATGTCTGTCAACACTAGGAGTTTGTCTAGTACATTGCTCAGTTGCTAAAGCCTGCCAATATCTCTTTCACTGGCCTTTGCAAGATGGCTAGGGCATTTTGGAGTCTGGATGGTATGATTCAACATGAGTATGCCCATTTTGGAGTTACAAAGGCAGAGATTTCCTTTATGTGGGCAGTTATGGGAACCTGCTAGCATCTTTTTAATAAATCTATCTTGGTAATAAAGGCTGCTTTACCTAACTTATTTATGCAGTCTTCCAGCCAGGTATCAGGTAGGAATTTCCTGTGGTCACTACGTTAACTTTTGTAGTCAAAGCAGAGCAGTCTGGTGCATACAACAACTGGGAGCTCTGGTTACTGCTGCTCGGCTCTGAGTTGATGCTCCAGCCTTTAGATAATCATCTCCTGAACCTGGGCCTAGCTGATCAGAATGTTGCCTTACGAGAGGGGGCTTTCCCATATTCATCATCATGTAGGCAAGGGTGGTACAGCCTGGCTTCTCTGTGCCATCAGGTTTTCCTGTAGCCTCCAGTTTTTAGCCTGGATATGCCCTACCTTTTGATAGTTGAAACACACTGGGCGATTTGACCTCACATTTTGTCTCAACACCATGTTTTCTGGCTTAAGGAAGGCCCCAGCATTTCCTTCACTCTTATTATTAAGTTGAAGGTGTGTAGTGTACCATTAAGAGAGAGTGGATGCTGTTTTGCACTAAGAGCTTACAAGCACCTGTCATATGATTAGCTAGCAGTTTCAGTGTACTGGAAATTCAAAATATGTAACATTTGGCTCTGAAACAAATGCCTGAGTCTTGGTTGCTGTTTTGACAACCATTCAAATTTAGCCAATCAGTTTAAATTATGCTCCAGGATACTAAAACTCAATTGAGTTTGAATTTGTTTTTGTCCACCTCAAGCTAATGAGACAATCTGATGGTAGAGGTATAAAAAGCAGACATTTAGAAAGTTAGACAGATACCAACTGCCATCAAGAGAGACTGCTATTCAAAAGATTCTCCATCAAAGGTACCTTTTTCATATGAAACATTTTTGCAGTAAAATACAGAAGATAACCGAGGGAGATTTCAGCTGAAAGGAGGAGTACACCTGAGATGACAGCCGTTGTGTGGTTTTGAAATTAAGTTGAGGTAATTTTAATACAACCTTTATTGGAACAGTATATTGTTATAGAGTTGGAGGCAAATAACCAGCAGTTAAGAGAAAGGAGGGCTTAGAGTTGTGAATAGCTGCTTAATGTTCACTTTTAGACTCAATGAATAAATAAATTGTTATTATTTTTCTTTAAATAGTGGAAATTGTGAGTTCTCTGTCACTCCTACTTTAACAGATTGAGGTGAGCTTTTCTGGGTGGTTGGTTTAATTAGCAGAAGGATTCACTGCCATGTTGTACAACTCCCATGGATACCCAGTTTCCTGTCACTCTCCCCACTTCTGTCCTTTCCATTGGTTGGGGTTCAGCAGAGGAGGGTTTCTTCTGGAACATAGGTCGGTGAATCGGCTCAAGGTGGCAACCAGCCTGGGCCTAAGTCCTCTCTGTTTCTCTGCTGATATTCTTATTGGGAAGGAGATGGTGTTTCTAAAAACCTTGAATTATTTCACAGCTGATTTTTGAAGTGGCTCCTGTTTGAAGTGCTTGTAGGAATGGTCAGAGACCAGCTATTTAAAGGTTTTCAAATTCTAGCTATGTTTACCTATGGTCAGGCTGTTCCCTGAGGGTATGTAATTTCTGATGTTATGGCTTTGACACTAACTACTACACCCAGATAGTTGTTTTACCACCTCATAATTAGTGGTGCATTCTTGAGGTACAACAGAGTAAATTTTGTGAGCTTTCCCTGAAAGCTTGTTCTGCAATAATAAGGGTGTACATTGGACTGGTCACTTTGACTGCTGTGCTAACTGTGTGAAACATAAACAAATGCTTATACCTCTGCCTCGTTAAGTCTCGGAATAAAGTGGGAAAACTCTTGTTACCTCGCTGAGCTAGTGTTCTCTTCAAGGGGACGCCAAATGATTCTTTCCTCTCAACTTGGGCTGTCTTAGTTCTAACTCCCCCTCCTTTTGTTTTTCCTGAAATTCTCCCATTTTTTTGTGCACAAGACTATGTTTGGCTCTGTCAGACAGATGCAAGTGTTGTCTCTGTATTGTAATAGCTTGGCTAGGGTGGGTATATGGCTAATTCTGGAGCATAACTCTCCAGTACTATTACTGTTGTCCAGGTCCATAGGCTTTGCAGTATCCTGTGCCTTCCGCTGTTTGTTGTTATCACCTGGACAGAGTGTGCTGCAGCAATCTTCGTCTCTACCTTCTTTATGTTCACAATTACTGAATGCTGTCCTCACTGATGTCCCATTTATTCAAGCCTCTAAGCTTCAACTAATATTCAGTCGCTTCTTTATGTCATGCAAGGTGAACATTTAACTGATTTTGTTGAGGTTTTTTTGTTAAGATTTAAAGGTTTGATGAGGATAATGCAGTTACTGTGATATTAATGGACTTCCAAACATTTTTTTTTCATAAAGAGTACTCTAAATAGGTTTGTCAGCAAAACTACAGCAAGTGGAATAAGGGGATGATGGCATCATGGATAGGAAATTGGCTGAGTCAGAAAGAATCATGATGCGTTGTTTGTGGGACTGGAGGAAGCGATATAATAGGCTTCCCAGAAATCAGTATGTATCACTTTTTATCTTGATCTGTGCTGATGATCTGCACTCCGTATCAAGAGTAGAAATTCAGAATTCTCAGACGACACAAATGTGAACTGAGGAGAATATTGATAGACTTCTAACAAGGTCATTTTTAGAATACTGCATTCAATTCTGGTCTCATTGCTTGGAAAGATGTTGTTAAACGTGAAAGTGTTCAGAAAAGATTTACAAGGATGTTGCCAGGATTGGAGAGCTTTAGGGAGGAGCAGAATAGGCTGCGGCTGTTTTCACTGGAACGTCAAAGGCTGAGTGGTGACCTTATAAAGGTTTATAAAATAATGATGGTCATGGATAGGGTGAATAGCCAAGGTTTTTTTCCCCCAGGGTAGAGAAGTCCAAAACTAGAGGGCACAGGTTTAAGGTGAGAAGGAACAGATTTAAAAAAGACCTGAGGGGCAACTTTTCCACACAGAGAGTGGTGCGTGTATGGAATGAGGTGCTGGTGGAGGTGGGTACAGTTACAACATTTAAAGGCATCCAGTTGGGTATGTGAACAGGATGGATTTAGAAGGATATGGGCTAAATTCTGGCAAATGGGACTAAATGTACCCACCTCCACCAGCACCTCATTCCATACACGCACCACTCTCTGTGTGGAAAAGTTGCCCCTCAGGTCTTTTTTAAATCAGTTTAGGATATCTGGTCTGCATACTTTTCAGTCCAACTCGTGTTGGACCGAAAGGTATGTTTCTGTGCTGTATGACTCAATGACTCTATAAGCTAGGGATAGATGGATATATGGCAGATGGCACCTAATGCAGAGAAGTGTGAAGTGCCAAGGAAAGGTAATGTAAACTAAATTATACAATTCTAAAAGTGTGCAGAAGCAGATGGTCCTGGCAATACATGGCCACATCATTAACTTTGGTGGGATAGAATACTGAACTTTATAGATAGGTGGACAGATTACAAAGCAGGAACCTTTACAAAACTCTAGTTCTCCTTCAATTTGAGTACTGTGTCACATTTTAGGGTGAATGTCAAGGCATTTAGCAATGGTGCAGAATAGATTGACAAGAATAGTTCCAATGTTGAGGGACCTCATTTACCCGGCTAGATGGAGAAGATGGGTTGTTACCCTGGGAAAAGAGACAGGCAGTGTTTGCTGGCTAATGAGTGCTAATTGGGGAATGCACGGTTCCAGACACTGATGCCATCACTTTACATATGATGTAATGTGCAAAGACATTACAGTGTATGTGCAAAGAAGTGTGCATGATTTTGAAGGGGTGACGAGGAGACCCCAGGAGACCTCTACCCCTCCATTTACCTTCTACATTATCCCATTCCTGGGCTCTCTTTTCTTGGGCCTCTTTGTCCTGCACACCCCAAACCTCCCCTCTAGTTCTCTCTTGGATCCTGATCTTCCCCCCATTCATCCCACGTCCAGGGTCCTCCTGATCTCCCTGCCTCTGTCGCACCCCCATTGTGACTGTCTGTACCTCGCCTTGGAGAAAGTAATGGCTGCAAATGCTGAAGATCAGAGTCAAAAAGCATGGCACTGGAAAAGCACAGCCGGTCAGGCAGCAACCGAGGAGCAGGACCGTCAACCGTTCGAGCATAAGCTCTTCATCAGGATTGTGGGGAGGGGTGGGTCTCATGGAATGCCCTGCCAGTAACAGTGGTGGACTCTCCCTCTTTATGGGCATTTAAGAGGGCATTGGATAGGTATATGGAGGATAGTGGGTTAGTGTAGTTTAGGTGGGCTTGGATCGGCGCAACATCGAGGGCCCAAGGGCCTGTACTGCGCTGTATTCTTCTATGTTCTATGTTCTATGTAGAGCTGAGAGATAAATTGGAGGAAGGCAGAGTTGGGGAAAGGTGACTAGGAATGTGATCGGTAGATGCAGGTGGGGGGTGATGGTTGTAGATTAGAGCGGAGGGTGGAGCGAATAGATGGGAAGGAAGAGGGACAGGTAGGACAGTTCAAGAGGGTGGTGCTGAGTTGGAGGGTTGGATCTTGGATAACGTCAGGGTAGGGGAGATGAGGAAATTGGTGAAATCGACATTAATTCCATCTGGTTGGAGGGTCCAAAGGCAGAAGATGAGGTGTTCTTCCTCCAGTTGTCAGATGGCTAGGATTTCACGATGGGAGATTCCCAGGATTCGCATATCCTTGATGGAGTGGGAGGGTGCATTGAAGTGGTCAGCCACAGGGCAGTGGGGCTGTTTAGTGTGTATGTCCCAGAGATGTTCTCTGAAACATTCTGCAAGTTGGCGCCCTGTCTCCCCACTGTAGAGGACACTGCCTCCAATCTCATAGTCCATGATCCCTGCACTGCCCAGTTCTACTTCTTACCCAAATTTCACAAACCTGACTACCCCAGTTGACCCATCACCTCCATCTCCTCCTGCCCCACCGAACTTATCTCCGCATACCATGACACCATCCTGTCCTCCTTGGTCCAGGATCTCCCCTCATACATTCGGGACACCATCCATGCCCTCTACCACCTCTGTGACTTTCAGTTCCCTAGCTCCCAATGCCTCACCTTCACCATGGACATCCAGTCCCTGTACACATCCATCCATTATGACGAAGGCCTCCAAGCCCTCTGTTTCTTCCTCTCCCGTCGACCCAACCAGTACCCCTCCACTGACTCATTTGATTGACTGAACTAATCTTCACCCTCAACATCTCCTTCGAATCCTCCCACTTCCTTCAGACCAAAGGGGTAGGCATGGGCACCCGCATGGACCCCAGCTATGCCTGCCTCTTTATTGGAACAGTCCATCTTCCACAGTTACACTGGCATTATTCCCCACCTTTTCCTCCACTACATTGATGACTGTATTGGTGCAACCTCATACTCCTACGCGGATGTTGAACAGTTCATCAACTTCACGAACACCTTCCACCCTGACCTCAAGTTCACCTGAACCATATCGGACACCTCCCTCTCCTTCCTGGACCTCTCCATCTCCATTTTCATTGACTGATTCAACACGGACATCTACTTCAAACCCACCAACTCCCACAGCTACCTGGACTACACATTCTCCCATAAAAACGCTATCCCTTTCTCCCAATTCCTCTGCCTCCATTGCATCTGCTACCAGGAGAATCGATTCTACTCCAGAACATCACGGATGGCCTCCTACTTCAAGGATTGCAATTTCCCCTCCTATGTGGTCAACAATGTCCTCCAGCACATCTCCTCCACTTCCCGCACCTCCACCCTTGAATTCCACCCCTCTAACTGCAACATGGATAGAACACCCCTGGTCCTCACCTTCCATCCTCCCAATCTCTGGATACAGTGCATCATCCTCTGCTATTTCCACCACCTACAATCACACCCTATCACCAGAGATATATTTCTCTCCCCGACCCTTTCAGCATTCCGCAGAGACCATTCCCTCCGCGACTCCCTTGTTAGGTCCACGCCCCCCCACCAACCCACCCTCCACTCCTGGCACCTTCCCTTGCCACTGCAAGAGGTGTAAACCATGTCCCCATACCTCACCTCCATCCAAGGACCCAAAGGATTCTTCCACATCCGGCAGAGATTTTCCGGCACATCCAAACACTTCACCTACAGTGTATGTTGCTGTCGGTGTGGTCCCCTCTACATTGGGAAGAAAGAACACCAACTTGCGGAATGTTTCAGAGAACATCTCTGGGGGACACATACTAAACAACCCCACCACCCTGTAGCTGACCACTTCAACTCTCCCTCCCACTCCACCAAGGGCATGCAAACCCTGGTCCTCCCCCATCGCCAAATCCTAGCCACCCGACGACTGGAGGAAGAACACCTCATCTTCCACCTTGGGACCCTCCAACGACACAGGATCAATGTTGATTTCATCAGTTTCCTCATCTCCCCTACCCCCATGTTATCTCCGATCCAACCCTCAAACTCGGCACTGCCCTCTTGAACTGTCCAACCTGTCCATCTTCCTTCCCACCTATCCGCTCCACCCTTCACTGCGACTTATCACCACCAACCCCCATCTTCATTTACCTATTGCATTCCTGGCTACTTTTTGCCCAGCCCCACCCCCTCCCATTTATCTCTCAGCCCCCTTGGGGTCCCCGCACCCACATTCCTGATGAAGAGCTTATGCTCGAAATGTCGATTCTCCTGCTCCTCAGATGCTGCCTGACTGACTGTGCTTTTCCAACACCACGCGTTTTGATCCTTTACCTCCCCTCGACTGACTTTATCCCACCCTCCCCGATTCTCTTCACCTCCCATTTCGACTCTCTTCCCCCACTCCTGCCACATCCCCCTGAAATCCAGCAATGCACAATTCAAATTGCGGCATAGTGCGCATGCATTGATATCAGCAAATGCGGCCATTTGGCCCCTCAAAGCTGATCTGTCACTCATTAGGATCATGGCTAATTCAACACTCCTCAAGTCCACTTTCCTGTCCTTTACCCATAACCCTTGATTCCCTCACTGATTAAGCATCTATCTATCTCAGCCTTAAATGTATGCAAGGAATCTGCCCCCACAGCTCTCTGTGGCAAGGAGTTCAAAAGACAACTCAATCCTCTGAGTGAAGAAATTCCTCCTCATCTCAATCTTAAATTGAGGCTGTGCCTTTTGGTCCTCAACTCTCCCATGAGGGGAAATCATCCTCTCATCCTGGTCAAACCTCCTAAGAATCCCAATTGTTTCAATGAAATCATTTCTCACTCTTCTAAATTTCAGTGAGTACTTTAGCCTTTTGCTCATAAGACAATCTCTCCATAACAGGGATCATTCTCATGAACCTGTTCTGAAGTGCCTCCTCTAAAATGATATCTATATTCAAAAAAGTGGACTAAAACTGCTTACGGTACACCAGATGTCTCACCAGCTCCTTGTACAGTTGCACTAAGACGTCCATATTGTTATACTCTAACCCCTTTGAAATGAGAGCCAACATTCCATTAGCCTCCCTGATTATCTGCTGCACTTGTTGCTAGCTGTCTGTGTTTAGTGCTCAAGTACCCCCTACATCCCTAAGTGCTGCAGCTTTCTGCTATTTTTCTCCATTTAAATATTATTCTGGTCTTTTGTTCGCTCTTCCAAAATGAACAACTTCACAGTTCCCACATTATACTCCATTTGCCAACTTTTGTCCACTTATTTATCAATAGCTCTCTGTACACTGTTTGCATCTTGCAACCTGCCTTTCCATCTGTGTTGCCTGTAGATTTGGCTACAGTACATTTACTTCCTTCCTCCAAGTCATTAATATATATTGTAAACAAGAAGTGCAAGTTTCTGAACTTGCCGTCACCACGATCAGTCTGTTTTGAACCCAAACCTGTCGATGCTGTATGTAAACATTACACAGCAAAGCATGGTACCAATGACAGGACTTACTGCCTAGAGAATATTGGCATCTGTGAAGATCAAGAAACATTGTCTGGAGAAGAACTCAAGAAAAACATGATGGGTATAGCTTTAAAACCAGCTAGTAGCCAGAAAGACCGCAGAGTTAAACAGTTGCTGTGAAGAAAAGAAAATCTCTCTGAATAGAGATATCTCCTATCTACAAACCATCAAAGCACCTGAAAGTTAATAAAACCCTTTATAGCAAATAAAAGGAGAAACAAGCTTTTTAAAAAGCACGGCAAGAGCAGTAAAGGCCCACTAACAGCAAAGGGATAGATTCAGATCAAACACCCACAAGTCGAGGCCAATTACTGGAACTCAAAGCAGATTCAATCTTTTAGAGAAAAAAATTATTTCCACCCAAAAAACTAGGCTGAGAAACAGAGTGGTGACTATCCAGTGATTTAATAATTTCTAAATTATTTACTTGACAAAGTTAACAATAAACAAGTTAATAAAACTCTACAGAAACAAATTGGTTGAAAAATTGAAAATAAGAGTTGTTCATAAGAGTTCAAAGTCTCAGAGCTCTAATGGTGAAATTAGCTAAATCTTTATTACTTCAATGGTTTTATAGCAAAAACGTTTTATTCAGCTACAAAGAAATTTTATCACTTTCAATCATTGCGATACAACAAATTGGAAATAAAGCGAAGGAACATGAATCTTATCATAATGTTTTGAACTTGGTACAAAAATACCTTGTCACAAAAGTATTGGCATGAGTGATGTTATAGTAGCAATCCTTGATACAGTCAAATATTGAATCTTATTGATTGATGCCATCTGAGAACATTTCTACTCATAGGTCTTTTAGAAATTATTTAGCCATACTAAACATTTTCATCACTGGTAAAGGAAAACCAAACTTTTCATTGAAGAAATTATTCAGAACGTAGAAATTTAAACAGCTTTCAGTTTTTGTTCTTCAACAGTAAAATTTCAACAACCTGATGCAATTAATGCAATTTGGCAAAAATTCTGAATGTCGAACAAGAAGATCAAAATCCAAATATTGATGACCATGAAACTGTAAGGTCGTAATAAATAAAAACAAATGTAAGCCATTCAGTCCCTGTTGGAGTTGCAAATGGCTGATGAGAATTGTTAGTTGAGACAGCAGTTTCCATAGTCAGAATCGTAGCCCTCTACACATGGTAAACAGATAAGAAAATAAAGGTGTCTTATAGAAATCTTAGTGGGAGAGAGAAAGCTTGTTATTTAGTAATGTGTAGAAGGAAAATTCTGATCCCACCGTAATCAAAGGCTTTTTAAATAATTGCCATTATGTATCATATATGTAGGTATACTGAAATTATAAGTGCAACAAACAAGCAAATGTTAATCAATTTATTTAAATTCCTTTAGACAAATAGACAATGGACAATAAACAATAGATGCAGGAGTAGGCCATTCTGCCCTTCGAGCCTGCACCACCATTCAATATGATCATGGCTAATCATCCTTAATCAGTATCCTGTTCCTGCCTTATCTCCATAATCCTTGATTCCACTATCCTTGAGAGCTCTATCCAACTCTTTCTTAAATGAATCCAGAGACTGGGCTTCCACTGCCCTCTGGGACAGAGCATTCCACACAGCCAGCACTCTGTGGGTGAAGAAGTTTCTCCTCATCTCTGTCCTAAATGGTCTACCCCGTATTTTTAAGCTGTGTCCTCTGGTTCGGCACTCACCCATCAGCGGAAACATGTTTCCTGCCTCCAGAGTGTCCTATGCTTTAATAATCTTATATGTCTCAATCAGATCCCCTCTCAGTCTTCTAAACTCAAGGGTATACAAGCCCAGTCGCTCCAGTCTTTCAGCGTAAGGTAGTCCCACCATTCCAGGAATTGACCTCGCGAACCTACGCTGCACTCCCTCAATAGCCAGAATGGCTGTAGATAATAGAATGAATCCCCATCTTGTCAGCAGGGGATCATTGAAGGACAAATGATATAAACACCAAGGTCGACATGACATATAACAAAGGGTATAAACAGATAACCTTGTGAAAGAACATCTAAAATCAGATAGCATTGTAAGGGGACATTTGTAAAGCATTACTTCTAATTATGACTTCAAGGAAACAAGCAATTGCAGCTTCACAAGGTACCAACAGCACCCACTCAGTATGATGCAGTTGGCTAATGTCTGGGGAGGGGCAGAATGGTCAGGGGGAGGTGGCAAGCGCTGATGTCAATTTTGCATGTAACCATTGTAATGCAGAATGTATAATTACCCAGTACTTTATTAGGAGAGGAGGAGTGTCTCGGAGTCTGTCTCCAGAGGCCTCTCCCAAGCTGCATGGCAATGAGCTCTGAATAAAGATTGATTTGTGTTGCTGAATACAGGACTAAGACTCCTTTTTAAAATCTCCTGACAACAGCCCCTCAAGTGACTCCAATATTCAATAGAATCATGCTTGATCCGACATTCATCAAAACCACTTTCCTGTCCTTTCCCGAAAACCCTTAATTCCGTGACTGATCAAGGATCTATCTATCTCAGCTTTAACTATGCACAAAGACTCTGTCACCACAGCTCTCTGTGATAAGGAGTTCCAAAGACTCAGAACTCCCTGAGACAAGAAATCCTTTTTCATCTCATTCTCAAATTGACACCCTTGTACTGTGAGTTAAAAAGGACACAACACCAGGTTATAATTCAACTAAGACACTGATGAGAGCACACTTCAAAGCAGGTACTAAATCCCTGGAAACATTGTAAATAGTATATGGAGGTTATCAATAAAGCTATTTTGACCTTGCAACTATGGAAACTTACAAGAATTCACTTGTAACAGTATCATCATTGGTCTGTTAGATAAATGAGTTACTGAACTTATTTAATTAAAGATTATCTAACTTCAGAATAAGCAGCCCAAGTAGCAATGGATACAGAGTCTGGAAAATTGTTCAAGAAATATTAAGCATAAGTTCTACAATGTATAATATTATATAGACAGCGTGACTGCTTAAAGCATAATCGAGACTTAACAAAAGCAAACAGGCCTCTCATCTGAAAAAATAAACAGCATTTAATAGCAATGCAAAATCCTGAACAATTTAATACTATGTTATCTTGTCCCAGGTGTACTTCAGAGACCTCACATCAATAGCCTTACACCAACAATGTGTTCATTATAGGAAAATAGATCACTTCTTGAAAACATGCTGCAGTGTAAAGAACCAAATGATTAAACCAAATAATTTCCAAGTCAGCATGAACTACATGCCAAAGAAGTTAATCCAAGTGTTCCCCAACCGGAAACCATGGATGAACTGAGACATCCACTCCTAACTGAAGTCCATGTCTGAGGCATTCAAGTTGGGTGATCCTGACCTATACAGGAAATCCAGGCACGTTCTTCACAATAACCAGACTAAATTAGAATCCCAGACTAATTACATGAACACACGTCAACCGTACACAATATAACAGGCTACAAGGCAAAGTTGAGTAGAATTGCTGACAACAATGCATCCCTCCCCAATGAGCGCAACACATTTGATGTTTGTTTTGAACAGAACATTAGTGAAATGATATCATCTGCCCCAACAGCTTAGGGTGCACTTGTACCCATAGTCACTGCCACAGATGTCAGTTCGGCCTTCTTGAGAGTGAACCCAAGGAAAGCGACCAGCTCGGATGGAGCCCCAACCATGCAATCAGATCCTGTGCAAATCAACAAGCGGGAGTATTTGCAGACACCTCTAACCCTCTTTACTATGATGTGAGGTTCCCATATGCTTCAAGAAGACCACCACATCCCGGTGCCAAAGAAACATCAGGCAAAATGCCTTAATGATTACCTCCTGGTGACTCTGACTTCCATCATTATGAAGTCTTTGGAAGGTTAGTAATGGCACACATCAACTCCAGCCTCCCAGATTGCCTTGATCCGCTACAATTCACTTACTGTTGCATAGGCCCACAGCAGGTGCCATCTCTGTGGGCCTACACTCATCCCTGGAACATCTGGATAACAAGGACAACAACATCAGATTCCTATTTATTGACTTTAGTTCTACTTTCAACACCATAATTCCAACAACACTCACCTCCAAACTCCAAGACGTAGGACTCTGCTCCCCACTCAACTGGATCTTCGACTTGCTTTGATGACAATTAGTAAGGACAGGCGACAACACCTACTCCATAACAATTCTCAATACCAGTGCCCCACAAGGCTGTGTACTCAGCACCTTAATAAGCTCCTTATACCCTTATGACTGTGTGCCAAATTCAGCTCTAAATACATTTACAAATTTGCTGATGTCACTACCATAGTGAGTCGGATCTCAAACAACAATGAGACAGAGTACAGGAAGGAGATAGTCAGCTTAATGGCATGGTATAAAGATAACAGTCTCTGCCTCAATGTCAGCAACACAAAGGAGCTGATCATCGGCATCAGGAAGCAGAGTGGAGGACATGCCCCTGTCTGTATCAATGGTGCTGAGGTGGAGGTGGCCAAGCACTTCAAGTTCCTCGGAGTAAATATTGATAACAAACTGTCCTGGGAGAAAGTGAGGACTGCAGATGCTGGAGATCAGAGCTGAAAATGTGTTGCTGGAAAAGCGCAGCAGGTCAGGCAGCATCCAAGGAGCAGGAGAATCGACTTTTCGGGCATGAGCCCTTCTTCAGGAATAAGCCCTCCTGAAGAAGGGCTCATGCCCGAAACGTCAATTTTCCTGCTCCTTGGATGCTGCCTGACCTGCTGCTCTTTTCCATCAACACATTTTCAGCAACAAACTGTCCTGGTCCATCCATGTCAATGCCTCAGTAGAGAAAGCATACCAATGCCTCTACTTCCTCAAAGTGCTAAGGATATTCAGCATGTCCGCAATGACTGTTGCCAATTTTTATAGATGTACCATAGAAAACATCCTATTTGCATGCATTACAGTTTTGTATGGCAACTGTTCTGCATAAGACCACTAGAAATTATAGAGAGTTGTGAACACAACCTAATCCATCATAAAAAACAACCTTCCTTCCATTGACTCTATTTACATTTCCCACTGCTTTGGGAAAGCAGCTAACATAATCAAAGACCCTTCCCATCCCAGTTATAACTCTCTTCCACCCTCTTTCATTGGGCAGAAATACAAAAATTTGAAAACAGTACCAACAGATTCAAGAACACTTTCTTCCCGCTGTTGTCAGACTTATGATGGGACTTCTCATATATTAAAGTTGATCTTTCTCTGCACTTTCTCTGTAGCTGTAACACTATATCCTGATCTATTAGCCTGGTGTACTTATGTGAAGTATGCTTTACCTGGTTAGCATGCAAAACAATACTTTTCACTGTCTCAGTGAATGTGACAATAATAAATCAAATCAATTCAAATCAAAATCAAATCAATATACATGCCTTGGAGCACAGCACTGAATATCAGGTCAATCTTGCAATGGAACATGTTCCTTTCTCTTGGGAACTACTACCTTACGGATGAACAACATTATCCTTTCCTCAGAGAAGCAACACCAGAACCCATCTTTTCTTTCTTTTCTGTGTCAAATTTAAAACTTTTTGTATCAACAAACACAAGCAAGCTAACTCAAGATTTTTCCTTAACACATCCATGCTGAACTCTCCAAACTTATCCATATTTTTCCATGTGACTATTAATTTTACCCCGAATAATTGTTTCCTGAGGTATCTCCACTACCGAAGTTAAACTGGCTGCTATGCAATTGCTGGGCCAAATGTTTTTGTATTTTTTGGAAAGGGGGTACAATGTTTACGATTCTCCAATCCACTGCCATCACCTAATCCAGGGAAGATTGAAAGATTGTTGTCAATGCCTCTGCAAATTTCCCTCTGATTTTTTAAATATCCTTGGATTCATCGCATCCTGTTCCAGTCCCTTATCAACTTTAAGTACCAACATCTTATACTTCTAATAGCTCCTCTTTAACAATTTTAAATCCTTCTAGTGACTGAGTTTCTTCCTCTGTCACCATGGCCTGGCAGCATCTGCCTTGTAGGTAACGACATATTCAAAGAATCCATTTAAAATCACAGCCATGCCTTTTGTCTCTAAGTGTAAATCTCCTTTTTGTTCCGAAGCAGTTCTACTTCTTTTACCAACCTCTTACTATCTATGTGTCTATAGAAGTCTTTGACATACCTTTTATATTAACTGACAGTATTTACTTCATTGTCCCTCTTCGCGTTTTGTAAAGTTACTTTTCCAACTCTATTCTACACCTTCAGTATTCAACTTATTTCTCAATTATATTTACTACCTGACGCCTGTCATAAGCACACTTTTCATCCTTTAATTTAATTTCTATCTCTGGATTTCTTTGCCTCACCTTTCCCTTTTGAGGGAATAAACCTTGACTGTTCCCAAATCATGTTCTCTTTGAAGGTAGCCCATTGTTCAGTTACTAATTTGCTCGCCAACTTACTAGATCCAGTCTATCCTACCAGCTCCGTTCTTACCGCATTAAAGTTGCCTCTCTGCCATGATTTTTCTGACTTTGGATTGACCAATGTCATTGTCCACCATCATCCTGAACCCTAAGATACAGTGATCATTATACACAGAAGTTCATCCACTCTTATTGATCTACCCAGACCACCTCATTCCCAAGAATCAGCCCTACCAGTGCCTCCACATACTGCTGCAGGGAATTGTCCTGAACATAATCCAGGAACATTTGCCCTTCAATGCCTCTTGCGCCGCTTCAGTCTATATACAGGTCATTAAAATTAGAACTACGATATGATGTTTGTAACTCTCTAATTTCCTTGCAGATTTGCTCCTCTGAATGCTTCCCACTAGTTGGTTGTCTGTAGATTACACCAAGGACCCTTCTTATTCCTTAGCTCCGGTCCCTAATTTCTCCACATTGTTCTCTGCCTCACAGATATAACAAGTGATTAGCTGCTGCTGATCAGGCTCTGAAACGCAGGCTCATGCTTATGCAGCCAGTGAGCCTCACTCCACACGGGCTCATCAGGGTCACAAAAAGTATCCACAATTCCCACCTGACACTGGATGAGCGTTCTACTTGCTATACCTTTACTTATTCTTCTAAGTTACTTAAATTAACATTACTCTGGTCTTATTAACTATACACTGGAGATTACTTAAAAAAAGAACAGATATTCTTTGACCTTACTCACAAGTGGGCACCTTCTCTACTGCCTATAAATTCCCTGTGTTAATTTTTCATAATTACTGAAGATGCAACAGTCCCTAACTGCACCTGCTCAATAACAAGCAACTCAAACTTTCCTGTAATGTCACTCTGAGACATTTTCTCTTCTCTTTGCTCTGTTTTATCTGGTATCTGCTCTCTTTCTCTTTCACTCTTACACTGTTTTATCTGGTGCCCACTATATCTCTCTCTTGCTATTTTATCTGGTGAGTACCCTCTCTCTTCCATGCTATTTCATCTGTTCCATGTTAGATCTCTTTCACTGTTTTATCAGGTGTCCACACTTTCTCACATACATCGTTTTTTTCAAAGTTTGTTCTCTCTCTCTTTCTCACACAATTTAATTTGGCCACTCTCACACGTTATTTTATCTTGAATCTACTCTCTCTTTCGCTCCTCGCGCTGTTCATTTAATGTCTTCTCTGCCTCTCTCCCTGCATTGTTTCATCTGGTGCCCACTCTTTCTTTCTCTCTTGTGCTTTTTTACCTAATGTCCACCATCTTGAACTCAAACACATGGGTGTGTGTAAAAATCTACACATCAAAAGAGGGGACCTGAAGCTCATTATCTGTAAGGTTGATAAAGGTTGGTAGAAACGTTTATTGAATTAAGAAAGTTGTCAGGTAGGCACTTAGAGTGGTGCAACCTACAAGGCTTTGAACTGGGGCTAGAAAGTGGAATTAGGCTGAGTAGCTCTTTTTATGGCCAGCAAAGATCTGATGCGTCAAATGTTTCCTTTTGCCCCACACCCTTCTATGATTCTTTAACTCAGAAAATTAACAAGCAATAACAGCTTGCAATTACCACTTTAACCAGCCCTGATGAAAAGCCATCGATCTGAAATTTAAACACAATTACTGCCAAATCTGGTTTTATTTCAAATGACCAAAATCTGCAATATTTGCTTTCCTATTAAGCTTGTTTACTCACACACCAGATGGTGCTGCACTTCATGCGAGATTATAATTGATATTTCATATCCTTGTCATGTAAGAGAAGAGAACTCAATGTCAATAGAGGGCCAACGGTATTGCAAGATCAAGTTGTTGGCTGTCAGAAAGTTTACTAAAAGGTTTCCAGTTATTGCTGGGTAACTGGCTGGTTGATCTAATTGAGGTTATCTCTTCATTCTCCTGGTGATCAGCATATGCCAAAATGATGAAAATAACGGTAACAATTCTGTAAATTTTCACATTTTAAGAACCTACTCACCACAGGATGGAAGTTTATTGTGAATTAGATGTTAAAAATATGCAGAATGATAAACAATCGCATATTTAAAATAGACACAAAAGCAGTGACACAAAATAAATAAAAGGATCTACAGGAATTTTAAAAGAGCGAAAATAGGCAGCAGGAGGTGACCGGTGGGGAGAGTGGGAGCAGGCAGCCCAGGGAGGGCAGCAGGAGTTGACCGGTGGTGAAAGTGGGAGCAGGTAGCCCAGGGTGGGCAGCAGGAGTTGACCGGTGGTGAGAGTGGGAGCAGGTAGCCCAGGGTGGGCAGCAGGAGGTGACCGGTGGTGAGAGTGGGAGCAGGCAGCCCAGGGTGGGCAGCAGGAGGTGACCGGTGGTGAGAGTGGGAGCAGGCAGCCGAGGGTGGGCAGCAGGGGTGAGGTCAAGCCCTGTGAAAAGTGTGAGCCCAGTATGGCCAGGCACTTACGGACTGTGATGTTTAACTGTTAATTGTGTTCCTTTGTTTTTCTTTTTTTTTCATTAGAAGGACTGTGATGTTTAACCTGTTTTCTGCTTTGTACCAAGATTTTGTACCTCGGTACCTTTGTACCTAAGATGGTGCCATAAGTGGTGACCTGTAAACTTTTCACTGTACTCATGTCACAATAAACCAAACTCAATTAAAATTTAATCAGAGGAAATCAATGAAATAACCATACAAACATAAACATTAACAAACTAATAAAAGGCATAATTGACAGTGCTATCAAATGGCACTTACTCAACAATGACCTGCTGACTACGTTCAGCTTCGCTTCCAACAAGTCCACTCAGCTCCTGACCTCACTACAATCTTGGTCCATATATGGTCAAAAGAGCTGAATTCAGGAAGGGAAAAGAGGGTGTGGCGAGTGATATTCATGCCACACAATTGCCAGACAATTACCACCTTCAGTAAGAGAGAATCTAATCATCCCTTGATACTCAATGGCATTAACATCACTGATACCCATTAGAATGTTATATACTATAACAACTACTTTTATTTTTACAATGATACACACCAGAAAGATGATGGGGAGTGTGGTGGGGTGTAGAATTCATTGACTGGAAACTCAATTGGACTAGTTATATAGGTATATTGGCTACTAGAACATCTCCAAGGCTTAGAATTATGAAGCGAGTAACTCACCTGCTGGATCTCCAATGCATGTGTACCATTTATAAGGCACAAACCTGCAGTATGATAGAATACTCTTGTCTCGATGGCTACAACTTCACCATACACAAGAATCCCAACATTGTCCAACACAAAGCTGCCTGCCTGATTGTCATCACTCCACCATCTACAACATCCACGGCCTTTACCGCTGACACTCAGTGGAAAGAACGTGTACATCAACAAGATGCTCCACAACAACCTGCAAAGGATCCTTAGACAGTATCTTCCAAAGTCATGACCTCTACCTTTTAGAAGGGCAAGGGTAGCAGACGCACAGGAATATCACCACCTAAAAGTTTCTCTCCAAGCCATACACCATTTTGACTTGAAATTATATTGCTCTTCCTTCAGTGTCATTGGGCCAAATTACTTTAAATCCTTGCCTAACCGTGTGATGGGTGCATCTACAACTTTTAGACTGCAATGGTTCAAGAATGCAGTTCACCAAAACCTACTCAACGGCAATTAGTGATGGACAATAAATACTGGCCCAGCCAGCATCCCTGAGAATTAATAAGAGAAATGAGCATAATTCAGTGATATATTTTAGTAAAAATAAAAGTAGTGGTTATATTTAGAATGAAGGAAGGCTGAATACAGTGAAACAGCTGAGGGTTCAGAAAAAAAAAGGTTGTAAAAGTAGCATCTGAAGTGAATGATGCCATTCAATATGTAAATAGAACATTGGAGTACAATGGGAATTCTCCTGTAACTATCCAATCATTGGAACTCCACTGGAATAACATAGATGTTCAGAGAAATACTGCTACAAGGTGCTTAGATCAGGCGACTGACTGTGTGGAGTTTGCACGTTCTCCCTGTGTTTGCGTGGGTTTCCTCCGGGTGCTCCGGTTTCCTCCCACAGTCCAAAGATGTGCAGGTCAGGTGAATTGGCCATGCTAAATTGCCCGTAGTGTTAGGTAAGGGGTAAATGTAGGAGTAACGGTGAGTTGCGCTTCGGCGGGCCGGTGTGGACTTGTTGGGCCGAAGGGCCTGTTTCCACACTGTAAGTAATCTAATTCAAATCTAATTGTCAGAAAGCTAGAAAGCTAAAGAATTATGGATGCTGGAAATCAGAAACAGAAATGGCTGGGAAAGACCAGCAGGTCTGGCAGAATCTATGGAGAGAAAATTGAGTTAATGCTTCAGGTTCAGTGACCCTTCTTCAGAACTGAGAAAAGATTGTTCAAAAAAGGGCAGCTGCACCCAAAACATTAATTCTGCTTTCTCTGCATAAATTCTGCCAGAGCTGCTGAGGTTTCCCAGTAGTTTCTGTCTTTTTCAGAAAGCTAGTTTTCTTTATTGTATTTAGTTCTGGTAATTAGTTGCTGATGACATAATTGATTGATCTGACTAGGAATAATTGATGAGCACAAATCAATAAGCGTTAAAAATTAGGACACCAATTCCTTTAGAGATTTTGGCTATGTTTATCAATTGAGCTTTTTTCATACTATGTTGCAATCAGTACGTTCAGCGGGTAAGTTCCCCATATTTTGTTTCAGTACTTACTATTTTAGAAAAATATTAAATACATTTATAGGAGCACAAAAGAAAATAATGTTCAAATTAATCTTACTCTTCCTAGCTGTATTTTTGGGAGAAGGTTGATCTCTCAGTCTTACCTTCCTAAAGGTTGGAGTAAAGATAAAAATCATACATGTTAGCATTCCCAAACATACATAAAATGTTTAAATATGCCATATAATTAAAATATGAAGTAAATGCCTTGTTGTGATACAAGAAGGTATAATTAGTACTCCTACCAAATGGACAAATTAATGTTAAAGTAGTTACAAGGCTAACAACCAATGGTTGATGCATTATTTTTGTCAACTGAATGGAGCTTTGAGCTTTTAATTGCCCAATCTAGCTGTGGTTAACAGATATGTCATTTCTTGTAAATAGTCTAATTTTTTATTACATCAAGTTCTGAAGCCATTCCCAAAGTGTGTCATTTTGCAAAACCAATGTCTAGACTTGACATCAACATTTCTAACTCAGTATGTAGATTGTCCGACCAGAGGGGAGGCCATATTGGATTTGGTACTTGGTAACGAACCGGGACAAGTGATGGGCTTGTTAGTGGGTGAACATTTTGGTGATGGTGACCACAATTCTGTGACTTTCACCTTGGTTATGGAGAGAGATAGGTGCATGCAACAGAGTAGGTTTTACAATTGGGGGAAGGGTAAATACGATCCTGTAAGACAGGATCTGAGGAGCATATTTTGGGAGCATAGGCTATCAGGGAAGGATGACGTGGAAATGTGGAACTTTTTCAAGGAACAGATACGACGTGTCCTTGATATGTATGTACCTGTCAGGCAGGAAAGAGATGGTCGTGTGAGGGAACCTTGGTTGACGAGGGAGGTTGAATGTCTTGTAAAGAGGAAGAAGGAGGCTTACATAAGGTTGAGGAAACAAGGTTCAGACAGAGCATTGGAGGGAGACAGGATAGCCAGAAGGGAGCTGAAGAAAGGGATTAGGAGAGCTAAGAGAGGGCATGAAAAATCAGGATCAAGGATAACCCCAAGGCATTTTATGCGTATGTGAGAAACACGAGAATGACGAGAACGAGCGTAGGTCCGATCAAGGACAGTAGTGGGAGACTGTGTATTGAGTCGGAAGAGATAGGAGAGGTCTTGAATGAGTACTTTTCTTCAGTATTTACAAACGAGAGGGACCGTATTGTTGAAGAGGAGAGTGTGAAACGGACTGGTAAGCTAGAAGATATACTTGTTAGGAAGGAAGATGTGTTCGGCATTTTGAAAAACTTGAGGATAGACAAGTCCCCCAGCCTGACGGGATATATCCTACGATTATGTGGGAAGCAAGAGAGGAAATTATAGAGCCGTTGGCAATGATCTTTTCGTCCTCACTGTCAACGGGTGTGGTACCAGGGGACTGGAGAGTGGCAAATGTTGTGCCCCTGTTCAAAAAAGGGAATAGGGATAACCCCGGGAATTACAGGCCAGTTAGTCTTACTTCGCTGGTAGGCAAAGTAATGGAAAGGGTACTGAGGGATAGGATTTATGAGTATCTGGAAAGACACTGCTTAATTGCCTTTGTCTTCTTCAGCCTCTTGGATCAGATGCTCACAGGAGCAATCTTCAATGATTCCTATATGGGAATGTTCACTGAACTCAGGCAGAAGGAAAAGAAATTGGAGGCTGGTGGTGATGCTTGCTACCTCACTTTCTTAGTTACATGATTTACACAGACCAAAGAAATCTCATGAAATTCCCTAATTGTTGTGAAGCTGCGATGTGGAAGTGCTGGTGTTGGACTGAGGTGGACAAAGTCAGAAGTCACACAACAGCAGGTTATAGTCCGACAGGTTTAGTTGAAATCACAAGCTTACGGAGCGTTGACTTCACCTGACAAAGGAGCAGTGCTCCAAAAGCTTGTGGTTTCAAATAATCCTGTTGGACTATAACCTGGTGTAGTGTGACTTCTGAAATTGTGAAGCTTGATCATGATACTATCAAGTACTAGAATAATCTTCAAGAGCTTTCAACAAGTTCTTCAAAAGATTTTAAAGACAGGATGCGATTTTTATAAAGCAAATTGTGAAGGCTGGATTTATCCATTATTATAAGATGATCAGAGGAATAGATAGAGTAGACAGTCAGAAACTTTTTTCCCCGGGTACAACAGAGTGTTACAAGGGGACATAAATTTAAGGTGAAGGGTAGAAGGTACAGGGAGGATGTCAGGGGTAAGTTCTTTACCCAGAGAGTGGTGGGGGCATGGAATGCGCTGCCTGTGGGAGTGGCAGAGTCAGAATCATTGGTGACCTTTAAGCGGCAATTGGATAGGTACATGGATGGGTGCTTAAGCTAGGACAAATGTTCGGCACAACATCGTGGGCCGAAGGGCCTGTTCTGTGCTGTATTGTTCTATGTTCTATGTTCTATTTCATTCATCATTGCAAACTTGTGAAGTTTCGTAAACATTTCAAAAACTTATTTGGCAGGTAAAAAAAAAAGTAATGGCCCATGTAATTTGCTTTTCTCACTGGTTTCATAGATAACTACTTCAAAACATAACAGATAAAGCAGCGAATTCAACGATAGCAAGGTATTTTTTGAAATGGCAGTCAGCTGTGTGATATTGCTGCAATGCTTCAAATCCTCATGTGTCATGGAGGTGTTATACTATGGGTCTGCTTATCGTCAGGGAATCAACGAGGCATTTTCAGTCTGGTTTGCCATTCCTGATAGTGGAACAGGAAGAGGGCACTATACTTCTATTTTCTTGTTTGCAATTCCAAGTAAAGTATAAAATGCTAGCAGCAGACATAGGAGACATGTGATGATGTGACAGGGGAAGTTTTTCAGTGGTGAAACTCACCGTCAGCTGAGAAAGCTGCAGTTATGGATGGGCAATCAAAGAACCTCCCAGACAAACCTGAAGGCTCTACATCACTACAACTTTTCTCCCCAACCCCACTGTCATTACCAGAACACTTGACAGCTCAAAAGTGGCATAAATGTTTTTTTAAATTTAAATTTCAGCTATAAATATTTCACACGACACTGGTTTCACTTTATTCATACGTTCATCATCTTATTTGTTGCATAATGGCATACCTTATAGTTGTCATATATTGATAATTACAGGATAGGGACATTTATTGTGGAAGAAATTATGAAGAAATTACCTTTGCATTCACACTCTGCCGAATACTCTTGTTAGTGTCCAGTGTTGTACTCATCATTCTATGAGCAGAACTTGCTGCCTTAGCTAACCTTCTGTGTATTACAACAGATTGAGGGATAACTTATACCACTGTAGCTGAACTTAAAAGCCTACAAGGATTCTGTCAGCAAACACAATAAGATGGACCCACATGTGGATAATATTGTCTTTTAACGTCTCATTTTAGACTCATTTTCTTACTTTGATTGACTCATCCCACCACACCCAGGAAACCAGCTGCTTCTCTCTTCCACTTTTCCATACCCCCAATCCAACACTTCATCCTCCCTTGAATCCCTCTTTTCATTCTCCCATTCCTAACCCCATTCCACACTCTTGTTAGTCCAGAGCCTCCATGTCAACTGCCACTTTCCTGCTCCCTTCCGAGCTTTATAGTTCAACAAGGAAAACTGCTGACCTCACACATAACTGCACAAAGCTGACTTCTGTATGCCACAATTAAATCATTGAAATCATAGAATTAAAACTTTTATGCTACAGAAGGAGGCTATTCAGCCCATTGTGTCTGTACCAGCTGCAGAAAGAGTAACACAGTTAATCTCACTCGCCAGCCTTTTCTCTACAGCTTTCTAGATTCATCACATTCAAATATATATTCAGCTCTCTTTTGAAATCTCCTATCGAATCCACCTCCACCACTATACCAGGCAGTGTATTCCAAATCCTAACAACTCTCTGAGTCAAGAGGTTTCTCCTTGTTTGAACATGAATCAGTTACCATGGGGATTCCCAAAACCTACAGACTTTATCTTGAAGGCAGGACATCATTAAAAAATAGTTACATTGATGAGAATTTGTTGCATGCAAATACACCCTGAGTGAGGCCCTGTTACAGACAGCAAGCTGTAGACTTAATCACTCCGCTGTCAGGAAATTGAAATTTTAGCTTTCACCTAACTCAGACAACACACGAACCACATTTCCTGCTCTTGCTGGTTCCGAAAAATCACTCACTGTAGCGAAGTGTCGCTTCAAACTAATCTGTCTACAAAGGGGTTTGTACATTTTTCCTGATGGGGAATTGTGTAGTTGTGATGATATGTAGTTGTGCTACTAATCTTGCAGTAGCTTGTACTTCCAAAATAATGTAATTTAAGATTATAGAGTCAAAATGCAGAACATCTACTAGCACTAACTAGCATTACATATTTAAAGGAGTCGATGTTTAATACATACATCACTAGACTAATGCTCCTTGTAACCCAGCTAATGTGTTCAAACTTTTCTTTTCCTCTCTTCCTCAGAATTTTCAGTGTCATGTGTCATGTAAAGGACCATGTCTCTCCATTTTGGACAGTTCTGATACTGATCTTTTGCGTCACAACTGAAACACATGTTAACTATTCCTTAGAATTCAAAAATATGAACTGAGATCAGGAGTGGGCTACTTGACCCATCTAGATTCTGCTCCACCATTTGCTAAGTTCATGGCAGACCTGATTGTGGTCTCTGATACTCTTTGGCAGCCTTGCTAGTCAAGAATCTATCTAACTCAGTCATAAAATTTTCAATGGCCCAGCCTCCACTTATTTCTGCTTAAGAGAATTCCACAACTCACGACCCACTGAGAGAAACATTTTTCTCATCTCTCTCTTAAATACTGCCTGTTTGTAATCCTTCCACTGTATCAATGTCTGTGTCTGGACCCATTTCAAAATCTGGTAATCATTGACTGCTTTTTTCTTGGCATAGCTATAAAATGTCCCAGTTTTCCCACGAAGGCTGAAGGAAATGTTCAAAGCAGCAGCATCCTTCTTCTTTCAGAACTGAGCATCTGCTAAGAACCAGTGGCCTGTTCACAAGAGACACCTTAGCACAGATGAGTAACTTAACTGCTAACACTGATCCAGAATCTTCAAATTAAATTCATCAATCTTTTCCACTATATTTTTGGTGTTAAAGTCTGTGATGGGTTCTTTTATGGAATTACCATCCATTTCCCAAAATTTATTCTAGTCTAACCATGCCTCAAAGCCATTCATCAAATCAAATTTCTTGTAGATTTCATCCAGTAACATTAAGAAGAGATCCAAATCTTCATTATTATCTAACTGACATATCACACAAAACATTTCTCAATCTATTGTCGATCTTGGAATTTAAATCAACTTGACATATAAGATGAATAGTCAATATAGTACTCTAATGGAAAATTGCATTTTCTCCATGCTGAAAATTCCCTGCCTTTCATGTAAAATTTGCTCAACCTTTTCTTAGTAATAAGACGTCTACTTACTTCAGTTGTTTCAACATTTTCGAGTAGTTGCCTGGTTGGGTAATTTCCGAGACTTGAAATTATGTAATCATATAAATAATGGCTGGTTTAGCTTCAAACTGAATAAAAAGGCTGCTTAAATATTCAGAATGGTTCAATATGGTCATTAACATTCTAAAAATAAACATCAATTTTATTTATAATGCAACATTTGGTTAAGATAGGCACGGGCATGTTCGGTTGCTCAGACACCCACCATGCTGCACGAGAAATCTAAATTAATGTTCTCAATCTTTTCCATATCTCACAAACTGGAATTGTAAATGCATTTTAGTGTTCTGATGTAGACTTAACCCACAAGTGAGGTCACAAGACAGAGAGCATCTCAAAATCCTCAACAAGGAAAGGAGAATTGGGAAGCTGCAGAGTAAGGAGCTGGGGTTTGCTCACAATGAGATGCAAATGTTTGGAAATAAGGTAGTTGCCACTCATTTGTGAGGTTCTGTATGTAGAAGTTAAACCTTAAGGAGAAAATCAGAAATCATTTTCTTGATGTTAAGGTTCTGATTTTTTTTCATTTATGTCCAATTTTCCCAAATTTTCCCACATTCCCACTGCCAAACTGCTGTAGTTAGTTTGGTCATCTTCCCTACAGCCCCCACTCTCATCCACACAGAGAGCAAAAATCTCAAACCTCTTAGACAAACGCAAGGGCTGAAGCTCCTTCACCATTCCCTCCTGAATTCCTCTACCTGTGTTGCTCATAGTCACACCCTTCTGTCCCTAGTTAAAAATCACATGACACCAGATTATAGTCCAACAGGTTTATTTGGAACTATTAGATTTCAGAGCGCTGCTCCTTCAATCAGGTGGTTGTAGGTCCTTCTGTCCCTGACCACCAACCAAATTCAAAGTAATTAATCTAAGGGGTATGACTGCCTTTTGAAATATTAGAAAAATCAGACTCCAGCTTATCAACTCTGAGCCAAATTTCCTCAAGAAGATAACACTTGGTACAGATGTGGTCACTATGAACCATAATAGTGATCCATCAGCTCTACTTTACAGAGTTACAACACATTGCCTAACTTGGCATCTCTATTTTAATTACTTAATTCTTAATTGGATTTTTAAAGATTTCATACTGGTCTTTGAGAAGATCAACAATAGTTTTGCTTACTCTCTTCCAAGTACATACTTTCGGAAACTTTTACTGAATGCTTATATTACTGGAGAGCTTTCTCCTATATGACTATTTTCTCCCTCTTCATTGACTTGTTTTGGGTTTTTTTTTGTTGGTTAAGCCAATATGACCAATCTTCTGACTTATTAATAATCTTTGAAGATTGTACAGCATTTCTTTCAATTTTATAATATCGTAAATTTCCTTATTCAGCTGTGGGTGCTGCATCCTTCTTAAAGAGTCTTTTTTTTCTCACTGGGATATATCTTTGCTGAGAATTATTTAATTATCTCCTTAAAATTTTGTTTATGCATCTCTACTGTCTCGCCTTTTAAATGAGTTCTCCAAAATGCTTTAGCTAGCACTGTCTTCATATTCTTATAATTATCTTTATTCAGATTCAGAACATGACTCTTAGACCCACTCTTCTCCCTTTCAAACTGAACATAATATCCCATCATGCTAAGATTGCTATTGCCTTGAGGCTACCTTATCATACTGTTATTCATTAATCTTATTGTATTGCTCATTGCCAGGTCTCGAATATCATGCACCTTGGTTGGTTCTAGAGTGTAATAGAAAGTGAGGACTGCAGATGCTGGAGATCAGAGCTGAAAAATGTGTTGCTGGAAAAGCGCAGCAGGTCAGGCAGCATCCAAGAAGCAGGAGAATCGACGTTTCGGACATAAGCCCTTCTTCAGGAATGAGGAAGGTGTGCCAAGCAGGCTAAGACAAAAGGTAGGGAGGAGGGACATGGGGGAGGGGCATTGGAATGCGATAGGTGGAAGGAGGTGTTGCCATGGTCTGGCGATGGAGGAGGCCAAGGATCTGCATGTCCTTGGCGGAGTGGGAGGGGGAGTTAAAGTGTTCAGCCACAGGGCAGTTGGGTTGGTTGGTGTGGGTGTCCCAGAGGTGTTCTCTGAAACGTTCCACAAGTAGGCGGCCTATCTCCCCAATGTAGAGGAGGACGCCTGGAGGAAGAGCGCCTCATCTTCTGCCTAGGAACCCTCCAACCACAAGGGATGAATGCAGATTTCTCCAGCTTCCTCATTTCCCCTCCCCCCACCTTATCTCAGTCCCAACCCTCGGACTCAGTAACGCCTTCTTGACCTGAAATCTTCTTCCCGACCTCTCCCCCCCACCCCTTCTCCGGCCTATCACCCTCACCTTAACCTCCTTCCACCTATCGCATTCCCAACGCCCCTTCCCCCATGTCCCTCCTCCCTACCTTTTATCTTAGCCTGCTTGGCACACCTTCCTCATTCCTGAAGAAGGGCTTATGCCCGAAACATCGATTCTCCTGCTCCTTGGATGCTGCCTGACCTGCTGCGCTTTTCCAGCAACACATTTTTCAGCTCTAGAGTGTAGTACTCTAAGAAATAGTTTTGAATACACTTTAAGGACTTATTTTCCAGGATACCTTTGCCAATCTGATTTGTCCAATTTGCATATGAATTAAAGTCATCCACAATTATTGTTTTTTTTCGTATAGCTTCCATTTATTTCTTACTATACATCTGTCCTACAGCATAAATACAATTAGGTGTAAGATCATAAGACATAGGAGAAAAAGTAGGCCAGTCAGCCCATCGGGACACCTTTCAACGAGATCATGGTTGAGCTGATAAACTTCAACTCCACTTTTCTGACTTTCTTTCATCATCATCAATTCCCTTCCTGTCAAAAATCGATCGATCTCAGCCTTGAATACACTTAACTACCCAACTTTACAGCTTTCTGTCATAGAGTTCCACAGATTCACTACCATCTGAAAGAAGAAATTCTTCCTCACTTTTGCTTTAAATGGGTGACTTCTAACTTTGAGATTATGCCCTCTGGTCCTGGGCTCATTTACAAGATGAAATAACCTTTATGCATTTACCCTGTCAAGTCCACTAAGAATCTAGTATGCTTCAATAAGGGTGCTTCTCAGTTTTCTAAATTCCAATGAGTACATACCCAACCTTCTCAACCTCTCCTCATAAGATTATCTCTCCACATCCAATCTCAACCTTGTGAACATTCTCTATACTGCCTCCAATGTCAGTATATATTTTCTTCAATATGGGGACAAATACATTGATGTTATTTCAAGTGTGGTGTAACTAATGTGTTGTACAGTTTTAGCAAGACCCTCATCCTTATTTTTATACTCCAATCCCTTTGAAATAACGGCCAACATTTCATTTGCCTTCCTTATTACATGCTGAACTTGAATATTAGCTTTTTGTGATTATGCACAACGTCTACCAAATCCGTCTGTGTTGAACTAATAAATATGTCTTGGCTGAGGAAAGTGAATGTTTTATCACCAAGTTTGTAGATGATACAAAAATAGGTGGAAAGGCAAGTAGGAGGACACAAAGAATCTGCAGAGGAATATCAATAAATGAATGGGTGAAAACTTGGAAGGTCGCCTTTAATGTGGGAAAATATGAGGTTATACATTTTGGCAGGAAGAATAGAGTAGCTTAATATTATTTAACCAGGAAGCTACAGCACCGAGGGATTTAGGAGTCCTTGCTGCCTAAAAACCATTCCCACAAAGTGACCTTGTTCCTTTCCTATTTCTTATCTCTATCCAAACTGATTCTACATCTTGCTCTGACCACACAGCAGTCACATAATTAACAAGCTGACTCACTAGCAAACTATGAGTTACAGCACTTAATATATTAAAAATACTGCTATCTTCTATTAACTCTACTCAGAAGATAGCTGACATCAGGACCCTGGGTCTCCACTTTGGCATTTGGAATTTCTTATACTATTTTATTTGTGTCTTATCTTGTTCATATATTATTTTAAATCTAACTGATATGGAAGATGGACCACTCATGAGATTTAATCAAGGAGTTTCCTCTGAGTCTGTCATTTGCAGACTATTTGACTTGTGGGTTATTAACATATCTTATCAAGGGTTTCTTTGCCTGCTGGAATGATCTACAAGGATACTTAGCCTTTTTAAAACGGAAAATATTTAATTTACTTGCACAAGTAATTTGGTCTATCTCTCACACTGAAGGCAAACTGAGAACAATTTCTATACTGCAGCAACTAAGTTCCTCAGCTGTGAAAGTTCCAGGTTGAGAGTCTCATGTGGGCCTTAAATCATGTCCATAAATTATATCCTGTACCATTATTTGTCCATCTAATCAACTGTGATGGGAAACAGTGCAAATATCCAACAAAATTGTGATGAGTGTGAATGATGATAGTGTAAATATTGAGCATGGTGACAGGGTTGCCAATGAATTGAATTAGTTTGTCTGAATTTTGTTGAGCTTCTCATGTGTTTACGTGGCTTCATTGTTCAAGTGAGTATTCTACCTCATTCTGAACTTCAGCATAATAGATTTTATTTGATAATGCCTCTATGCAGCATGTTAGCTAAATGTTTTACAGCTGTCATTTAAATACAAGTAGGTAAAAACAATGACTGCAGATGCTGGAAGCTAGATTCTGGATTAGTGGTGCTGGAAGATCACAACAGTTCAGGCAGCATCCAAGGAGCAGCGAAATCATGCTGCCTGAACTGCTGTGCTCTTCCAGCACCACTAATCCAGAATTTAAATACAAGTAGTTGTTGCAGCTGCTGGAGAAGCTTTGATGTGACAGGAAACTAGTTCTTATTTGCAGAATATTTCATGTCTTGTAGTCATGGTTTCAATAAGGGCTAGTTGATTTAAGTTCATAGACAGTCATGACTCCAAGACATACATGGAGGGAACAATGGTGCTATTGAAGACCAAATGGAGATGGTTACACTTTCACTTATTTATATGGTAATTGTTGGCAACTATCTGGTATGCATGTCATATGCCCCTCATTAGCCCAATTCTGAATGCTATGACAGCTGAGCTGGTATATACTGCTTCATTATCACAGGAGTTGGAAATGGATTTTGACACTATAGATTGGTTGTTGAGAAACTGTATTCCTGACAGTATGAAAGAGTGAAGATTACGATGAATTAGAGATGGATGAGCTGAGGATACTTCTTCAAACTAATAATATCCCACTGTTGATGTCTGCTTTGTTTCACAAATCCAGACAACACAAGTTTTCTGTACAACAGCAGTAGTTTTATTTTCGGACAGCCGGCGAGAGATTCAAAATGTCCCCAAGTAGCCGTGTGCCTGCTTCTTCACAAATCTCTGCCCTACGCACATAGACAGTATAGTTTAATGTTGGTAATTATGAATTTACATAGCCTGATGAATGTTGATATCCTGTGATAACATGTGAATAGATTACAGAAAATGATTATCATATTATTCATGATTATGTGTTGATGGGAAGAGATTAAGGCAGAAGGGTTTTGCCTGCTGTAAATGGGGGATTCACATACCTATGCTAATATGGAGAGGAAGTAAGACAATGGGAGCGGAGGCAGTTTAATAAGGTTGTGGCCAAGGCTATCAGTCTTGTCTGGAAAGGGCAAATACCTCTGTCTGAGGCTACAGGGGAATCTGCATGTGTGGCTCCACTAGGCTCCATTTCTAAAATACAGTCAGCCTCCCCCCTACTGAGACATTCTGTCTGTATTGTAAGAGGATACAGGGGAATCCGCATGTGTGGCTCCACTAGGCTCCATTTCTAAGATACAGTTAGCCTCCCCCCACTGAGACATTTTGTCTGTATTGTAAGAGGACAGGCTTTCAGTTGATACTGCAGTTAGTCCTTTGGTAGTGGAATGTTTAAACTTTGAGTCCCCAATGTGTCCTGAAAGAGAAGTAAAGCATGGAACTGACCCCTCTGTGGCATTTTAACTTCCTCACCACGATTGTAATTATTGGCTTCCTACAGCCACAATCATATTCCTTTGTTCCAAATTTGACTCCAGCCATTGGACAATTTCTCTTATAGTTTGGCTGTTGCTCAGTGTCACACTCAGATGCATTCTGCCTTGAAGACTGAACACAATGGAGATTTTGTCTCAAGCAAACACAGGGCTAAGGGGTGACATAGCTTTTAAGGATTTGAACATGATAGATATGGTGAATGTAGAAGTATTGTTTATAAGAAATGGGGGCAGCAGAAGACTGTATGACCCTTGAAACCCACTCTGCCATCTAATACTATCATGGTTGATCTTGTGCGTTAACTTAACTTTGCTATCTGATTCATTATCCCTTAACTCCCTGAGATCACCAACATCAATATCAACATTGTATATATTTAAAGGTAGAGAATTTCAAAGCACAATCCTCTGAGTGAAGAAACATCATCTTTTCTTTCATTGGAAATTGTTAAACCCTTATCCTCAGACTATGTCACCTAGCTCCAGATTCTGCAGCGAGTATAAACAGCCTTTCAGTATTTATCACTGTTAGACCCTCTCACAATTTCAACTTATGGAGAAATCCAAAACTAAGGCTCATAAATATGGAACAAAACAGAAATTGCCAGAGAAATTCAGTAGTTCTGGCAGCATCTGTGGAGAGAAAGCAGAGTCAACATTTTGGCTCCAATGAACCTTCTTCAGAACAGTTCAGACCCTTTTTTTCTGAAGAAGGGTCACTGGACCCAGAACATTAACGCTGTTTCTCTCTTCACAGACGCTGCCAGACCTGCTGAGTTTCTTCAGCAACTTTTGTTTTTGTTTCAGATTTCCAGCATCTGCTGTTCTTTGTCTTTTTGGTCATGAATATGGGATATTTCTAATAAATTGAATGCAAAATTTCCTGGAAAGAGCCTAAAATGGAGGACCCTTCAGGAGTAGTTAAAGTCACATGGTAGCACAGTGATTAGCACTGCTACCTCACAGGACCAGGGACTTGGGTTCAATTCCACCCTCAGGCAACTGTCTGTGTGGAATTTGCACATTCTCCCCATGTCTGCCTGGGTTTCCTCTAGGTGCTCCAATTTCCTCCCACAGTCCAAAGATATACAGATTTGGTAGATTGGCTGTGGTAAATTGCCCATAGTGTGCAGGTTAGATGATTTAGCTAAGGGGAAATGTAGAATTATAGGGATAGGGTGGGATTCTTTGGGTTGGGGGGGGGGGGGGGTTGGTATGGACTGAATGGCCTGCTTCCACACTTATGGGAATTCTAAGGCAAATGACACAGATGTGTTTAAGGCAGGACTTCCCAAACTCTGTGAGATATAGCCTTGAATGTTCGTGCTTGCTAATTAAACATTTTCTTTTTTAAAAAAGACCAAGTATCGTTACAAATATCTTTCCAACAGGCTAAAATACTATTGATCAGTCATACTGATGACCCACAATAGCCAGACAAACAGGTTACAGTTGACAAATGCAGCCTATTTTAACAATGAGGTGGCCCAGTGGAAAAGTAGGTGCATTTTACTTAAAAACTTAGAGAATTAAACAGGGACGTTTTTCTCCCCTGATCTAATCCTTTCCCCTACCCATACTGTCACAGCTCTGGGATCACAATGGGAAAACTGTTGGGGAACACTGACTGACGGGGAATCCAGATAAACAAATCAGGGAGAAAGGACCCTACATGAATAGGCTTTGATAAAACAGAATGACTCTGTGGGACATAGACACTGATATGATGTGTCGGGCCAAATTACTTTGTTTCTGTGCTATAATTTTAGGTAGCATCTAATCACCCTGTTGAGAGCTGTTATTTCACACTTCTGTAGCAGTTAGGACTTGAAACCAGAGGTTCAAGAGGTAGGGATACTGCCACTGCACAACATGAGGTCTGTTCCCTGCTTCCATGTGACATTCAAACGTGCAAAAACACGTTGAGGAAAAGGTTTAAAGTCAGAAAGCTTGATGCAAGCGTACTGATCATCATTACATTTTCAAGGCTGTGAATGTGAATGGGCAGAAATCAGTGAGCATTTCCTAACCTGCTCTAATGCTATGTTAAAGTTATTATTCCATTAGGGGCCAAATCAAAACAGTGAGACATGATTCTTCTAGGGGGATTCTGCAGCTTTATGAATCAGGATCACAACCACCTCTGCAGTTTTGTTGTCCTTTAGGGTTGCTGCGACACAGAAACCACAAGCGGGTACACTAGGTGAAATTACAACCTACAACTCTTTTGATTTGATACTTCTGTGGTACAGGATGTCCTCAGTGGAGGTTTGTAGCTAACTGAGCTCCAGTCTCTGAAACGACCCACTGTTGGCCCAACTGTTGTTGAGGACGTGTTGGTGAGCGTTGAGAACCACTGCTCAAATTGAAGAAGATTCTGTTCGGTGTGACAGATGGATACTTCGTGTCTGTAAACAAAAGGGCAAGCTGAATTTGCGAGCAGCTAGTGGCGGTTTGAGAGGATTCAGTTTATGGGATTTGGAAGCGGCGCAGTTCTGTGTCAATCCGACGGAGCCGAGGAAGGCGGGCGAAGCTGAGGTAGGTTGGTGCATGCAACCCATTAAAACAAAATCACTGGGCTTTCTTAAAGAAAATAATAACCGAGGCATTGTAACTGTCCGTATTCGCGGCTTTTAAATATTGACTGGTTTCCTCAGAAACATTTAACCCATTTAGTAAAACGCTCAAGCAAAAAGACATCAAGAAAATCTCAATGAAAAGCTTCCTCGAATAATTCAAAATCAAAACTGTTATAAAGTGAACTTTATTTTTGTTTAGGTTCAGATGTGAGGAAGTGTTTGTTAAATTGTCGAACAATGAGCCTGAGAGTTTCAATCAGTTTAAAGAGAGCTTTGTCGCTCTCCTCGCTCCGAGCTATTAATTCGCACAATGTACATTTCAAGGGAGATTTAAATCCAAAATCAAGAAGTTTCTCTTGGCTCTGAAAATGGATTATCCCTTAGTATAGACTCCCCTCGTTCTTTAAAGGCGGCCATTTCTGATTTTCGTTGCATTTAATCACAGGAAGGGCACAGGTTTTCACACTTTTTAAAAATCAAAATGTGATCAATAAACACATTAAAATATCAGCAGCGGAGGCAAAATAACCAAAGGAATCTTTTTGCCGAATTTAGCAGAAAATTAAACCGTGGTAAGGAAATTAACGTACTTATGAACTATAATGATCCTTAGGAAAGGGGACAAAAATGTGATAACAATGTGACCACCAGCAATAATGTACAGTAGTAAGTGGAAGGTATCGCTACAATGTGTGGCAGTCTCCAATACATCTAAGACAAAATGTTTCTAATGTACTGTGCACAAAAGCTACCTAAATAATTATAATGGGCGACAGAGAGAAAGGACCTAAAAAAATCTTTCAACATGAGTGAGCACGGGTCTGATATTGTAAATGAAAGTGCGGGCTGGACTTGGTAACATCCCAGATATTTTTGTTTGCAAAAGTGTTGTATTTATTGCTGTGTTGGTAATTTTGTTGAAGTAGTCTAAGAAGAGAAATTGCTGGAGAATTTCAGCAGGTCTGGCGGCATCTGTGGAGAGAGTCAGTCCAGTTACCCTTCAGAGAAAAAGATATTTCATGCAGCGTTTCGAGAGATATTGTGTGGAAAGGAGGCAGAATTGTTGCCGTAATGATTTCAATCAACTTTGAATACTTAGGTCTATAAAATACTGCAATAAATGTATTTGGCAGTTCAGATATGATTGCAAATAATATATCGTTTTTGATTTCTGCGCGCTCAGTCTTTAAAGGAAAACTTGAAAATGGGCACTTGGGTGTAAATTGTGCAGTAAAGCATTCGGGCAATAGGCCTTTCACAATCGGGGTGATGTTCTGTAAACAAATTAGACCGCATTGGACAGGTTGACTAGAAATCAATTAACTTCTAGGTGAGAAGATTGAATTGCGAAGCAATAAAGCAAATGTAACTATGCACAACAGTTTTAACTTGCAGCTGGGATGTTTAAAGAGATTTTAAAACAATTAATTAAGTTGGAAACCCTATTAGAGAATGTAGTGAGAACTCGCACTGAATTCCAAACCCCAGTTTTATTTAGAACCGAGACCAAGAAAAGGTCGCACAAGCAAAACAGTAATTGAAAAGAAAAATTACAAATTTTTTTGGTGCAGTTTTAAAAATTCAGCAATAAACATCTGTTATATTACTTGATACTTAGAGTAGCCAGTGCTATAGGAAGGCATCAATGAGAAAGAAATTAACTTCAAAAACTTTTTGAGGAAAATTAATTGGGTGCAGAAAATACATTACATGTGTTTACCCCTATTTGTCAGGGACATGATTGTACTGTGGCGGTGGTTTGTTACGTATAAAATTCCATGGGCTGCACACAGGCAAAAACGTGGGTGGCACTCATTGCTATACTGTGTACTGTCTAAAATAAATACTTGTTCCATACAGCCAAAAGAATTATAGGACCAAAATGTATCAAGTGATTGAGATTTAAGGGTGAACAAAAGAAAAAAAATGTTGCAGGCTCATTGATGTTTGTCAAGGAATGAGTTTCCTCCATGATAACTGAAGGAAACAGCTGTGAGACAGCTATCTTGTCCGAGGCCTCCATTTTCTGTAAACCTTGATTCTGAGATCCTTCTGGAAGTGCTTCAAACCCATAATAAATGAGGGGGACCTCATAATTGTTGGTAAGGATAACATTTTCATTTTGTTCATGCATGACCTTAGAATGTAAGTGTGATATCAAAATGATATAATTTTACTCAGACTCATACATGTTTACAAGCACAGCAAGAGGCTGTTTGGTCTATCGTGTCGGCGGTCAACTAAATCTCTGACTACTCTAATCCTATTTTCCAGCTTTTGACCCATCGCCTTGGAGGCTATGGCAACACAAGTTAAAATCTAAACACTGTTTAAATGTGACAAAAGTATGTAAACTAACCAGCTTTTCAGGCACTGAGTTCGAAACTCCCACCACCCTCTGAGAGAAAAAGAATCTCCTTAAAACCCTCTTAGCCTTCTACCTCTAAGCTTAAACCTATGCTCCTGGTTTATTTTATTTCTTCAACTCACTTTTTCATAGTATACCTCAACTATATGTATTGGGTCATTTTAATTATCTTGCTCCTTCTCCTTTACTGTTTTATTCACTATCATTTACATTTAAGTTCGAAAACAGAAGTAAATGTTAATTTTCTTCAGTTCTGCATTTTCTGACATTTTTCTTTCTTCTTATATCCCTCTATGGAAACTTGTTTTATGCTAGAAGATAGTTCCCATAAGCATCAACCACCTCTGGTCAGTAATTATTCTTTCCACGTGAATGGACACAATGAGTGTTAGCTATCTACATGATCCTCTGAGAATGCTATTGTCCTCGTCCAAACCAAATGTGGCACTTCACTGCAGGAATCTCAGGATTAGTAATGGGCCGAAGGCATCCTAGGTCATTTTATATTTTCTTTGATACCCAATTCTCTGCCCCAAACAAACAGATCCACATTCTAGGCCAGTGGTGTTTCAGCTAAATGCTTCATCTGTTGATGTGGTTGGGATCAGTTAACACACTGAATAGGGTTCATTTGGCAAAGTTAACTTGTTCCAGACAAAACGTCTGGAGAATGCTATCATGTAACCTTTTGGAATATTTGGTTTCTGAATAACTCATGTCTATGCCATTTCAAGATCCGTAAGTGGAACGACCCCAGATAAACATTGAAATATTGGTCAGTGCATTAAGTACAGGAGTTGGGATGTCATGTTGTGGCTGTACAGGACATTAGTTAGGCCACTTTTGGAATATTGCATCCAATTCTGGTCTCCCTGCTACAGGAACGATGTTGTTAAACTTGAAAGGGTGCAGAAAATATTTATAAGCATGTTGCTGGGGTTGGAGTGTTTGAGCAATAGGGCTGAATAGATTGGGGCTATTTTTCCTGGACTGTCAGAGGCTGAGGGGTGACCTTATAGAGGTCATGAGGGGCATGGATAGAGTGAATAGACCGGATCTTTTTTTCCAGGGTAGAAGAGTCTAAAACTAGAGGGCTTTGGTTTAAGATGAGAGGGGAAAGATTTAAAAGGGACCTGAGGGACAACTTTTTCATGCAGAGGGTGCTGCGTATATGGAATAAGCTGCCTGAGGTGGTGGGAGCTGGTACAATAACAACATTTATTAGGCATTTGGATAGGTTTATGAATAGTAAGGGTTGAGAGGGGTATGGGCCAAATGCTGGCAAATGGGACTAGATTAATTTAGGTTAACTGGTTGGTATAGACGAGTTGAACCGAAGGGTCTGTTTCCATGCTATATATCTCAGTGACTGTGTAAAACTGTCCCGTAGATCATTATAATAACTGAGCACGAGCAGAAATGGTGGAGTTTAATTTTGATTTAGTACTAAATGGAAGAATAATTATTGTTAACGGTTCTGGTCAAGTGAGCCACCCCCGAAACATTAACTCTGATTTCTCTCCATGGATGCTGCCAGACCTGCTTTTCCAGCAATTTCTGTTTTTGTTTCTGATTTACAGCATCTGCGGTCCGTTAGGATTTTATATAGGAAGAATAATTATGTTTTCTTTCATGACTGCTCTTCAGTAACTTGTCACTAATATGTAAGTAAGTTTGTTTGGTATACTTTTAAGTTTGTTTACTTTTTATGCCAATAATCAATCATTCTGTATTAACATAATAATGTAAGTAGTAAGGTAATGTTATGGTTAAATTCCCAGTCTAACATTCCAGAGAACAAGAACTTAAATTTTAACATGTTAATTTGAATTCATTTTTAAAACCTAGAAATAAAAAGTAAAAATGATGATAAAGCTGTTGAATTACGTAAAAAATCTAATTAATTAATACCCTTTAGGAATAAAAGGCTGCTATCCTTGTCTAACCTGATCCCTGGAACCACACTAACATAGCTAACTGTCCTTTGAAGTCACTCAGTTGTTTCAAACTTCCAAAAACAGATGGGTTGTTATGATAGCATGATAGATTTTGATTATTTTCCTATTAATAGCTTTTTCTTTCCAGATTTAAACTGAATTCAAATTCTCAAATTTGATGGGCTTTTAACTCTTGGCAGCATTATTTATGAGTGAGGATAGTAAATGTCCCATTAGCTGAGTTTCACTTAGGTATACCTTGATGTTGACATCACCCAAATTCCACATGTGAACACTCTTTTTCAGGAGATGTGAGAAGGTGTCAGAGGATGATATTTCCCAGTATGAATAAATATGGAATTAAAAACTAGTCTCAGTAATTTGATTTGATTAGATTAGATTCCCTACAGTGTGGAAACAGGCCCTTCAGCCCAACAAGTCCACACCGACCCTCTGAAGAGTAACCCACCCAGACCCATATCCCTCTGACTAGTGCACATAACACTATGGGCAATTTAGCATGACCAATTCACCTAACCTGCACATCTTTGTTCTGTGGGAGGAAACCGGAGCACCCGGATTGTTGGCAAGATATTTCCCAGTTCAGCTACGTGTTCTGAAAAAGGGTCAGAATGAACTCGAAACATTGACACTATCTTTCTCTCGACAGATGCTGTCAGACTTGCTGAGTTTCTCCAGCACTTTCTGTTTTTATTTTAGTTGTTAAGTCTCCTGGAATTTACTGATTGAAGGAATGTTCATTGATAATTGATGCTACATGGAAAAGATTTTTGTTTAGCATTTGAGTCAGTTGTGATTTTACAATAATTCTGGCTGGCAGAAGATTCACCTGCACAGATTACGTGTTCTCACCTTCAATAACTGTGTTTTCAAATATCTAGTCCCTAAACACTGGAGTTGCCAACTGAAATAATTCAATTTCTTCATAGTACTCTGCTACTTTAGGAATATCCTTGAAATGTTTGACCCCTTCAACCAAACTTTTGGTGACATATTCTAATGTCTCCTTCTTACGCTCAGTGTCAATGTTTGTCCAAGTTCTTTTTACTCTTTCCTGGAATGTTTACTTCAGTGGTAAATGTAGCATTTGTTACCCAGGAACTAAAAGGCTAGTTGGCCATTTCAGAGGGAGGTTAAGAGTTATCTCCATTACGCTGACTTTGGTATCAATTATAGGCCAACCAAATAAGGACAGCGGATTTCCTTCCCTAAAGGATGTTTGCACACTTTTTTTTAACAGCAGGTTTATTACTTGAATTCATTCAAGAGAATTGGCCACTGCCTCTGGATACTAGTCCAGCAACATTAACATTACCCCACTCTGTCCCCCCGATCATAATTCTGTGAAGCACTTGGGGCATTCTAGCAAAACCTCTAGTTCATGTTTCACCAGGTTCTTCAGACTGCAGCTGTCATATTTCATCATTCAGCCATAGTGAAACTGAAGCTGTGAAATACAACCTCATGCAACTTAAGTGGTTTCGTATCTAAAGTATAGCAACTATTTGCATAAGTGTACAGCCAAAATTACTTTGTGTTGATCCTAAGAAACCTAAAATTTGAGCTCATTCTTGAGCAAACTAATATTTGATGAGGCATCAACTTTCAATAATTTCCAATGTGGACCTGATAACAATCTTGTGGATGTTTTGTTCAGAAATTGTAAGTTGGGTAAATTATAATAAATGTATTAAATATAAAGTTATATGATAACCATATCCATTATTTTAGATAACTGTATAGTCACTATATTATTTAAAGTAATATTGTCAATTGTACACTACAGATTGTAATGGTGGCTGAAGAAGGATAAAATACTAATTTTGCACTCACCAAACTGCGGTATACCCACTAACCGTAATGGGTGGAAACTCACAGGCTAATGAGCATGCAGTCTGAATTTCTATCCCAAATTGTGTAAGAATCATGTGATATTTTTTGTTTGCAAATCACATTTGTTTGGTGTGCTGACATGATGTTGTTTTTGTGACAGATATGGTACTTTCTTTTAGCAACAACTGGGGCTAAATAGAACAGAATTTAACAGTGGAATGTATACCCACTTCAGTTTAATCAGGCTAAATTTGGTGTCAAATTAAACTCCATAGCTTAATCTATGTTTATGTTAACCTCCAGACTCAACTATTCCAATGGTTGTCTGGCCAGTCTCTCATCTTCTACTCTATAAAAGATAATTTAACGTTCTACTGCACATAGTCTAACCTGCACCATGTTCTGTTTACATTAACCCTTGCCTATTTTCCTACATTGGTCTCTGGTGCTGGTGGACTTTAAGTTCAATTGACAAACACTGAAATTGAAAGCTAGTTTCTGAAATGGCAGCCATGGAGTTATCATCAGTTTTGTGTCAAAACCCATCTGTTTCACTATTATTCTTTGGTGAAGGAAACCTAACCACCTACCTGGTCGGGCTGACAGGTTAAGATTCCAAATCTTCAGTCATGTGGTTGACTCTTGTCTGCCTCTGAAATGGAAATCACTCAGTTCAAGGGCAGTTTGGGGTGTACAACAAACATTGCCAACAATATCCACATTTCGTGAAAGAATGAGTAAAAATTGTTGAAATTGTTTTGTCTTAGTGTGTCCCTTATTGAAGACACAATGAGATAAAAGACAGAAAGGGCATGTTTCCCATACTTTAACAATCCCTGGTAAAGTCAATTCTCCTAATCTCTCTCCTTACTTTTACATTGACTCACCAGAGGTAAGGAGTTTTGTAATGTTAGAAATGTCTATTAAATATGCTCTTCTCCACTATTGTAAGTCATAAGAGTAATGTACTACTCTTGGAATCATTGTGGTAATTCAAAGCTACATACGTTGAGACTTTAATGCCCTATAATTTATTAAACACCCAAAATTGCATATGTTGCAACAAACTCAGCCAAGTTTATGACTTGTACAAATATATTATTACTTCTTTACTTTTGTACTCTGTACCCTTTTAACTCAAAATTTTAATAGTCCTTTCAATGGCTTTATCTACTTGCACTTACACAGACAAAGATTCATAAATTTGAAGCACTGCTTTTATTTGTTGTTTGGTATCCTTTCCTTTGTTGGTCAAAGCATTGAGTGCAAGAATCGGGAGACATTGGTTAGGCCACTGTTGGAATATTGCATGCAATTCTGGTCTCCTTCCTATTGAAAGGATGTTGTGAAACTTGAAAGGGTTCAGAAAAGATTTACAAGGATGTTGCCAGGATTGGAGGATATGACCTATAGAGGCTGAACAGGTTGGGGCTGTTTTCCCTGGAGTGTCAGAGGCTGAGGGGTGACCTTATAGAGGTTTCTAAAATCATGAAGGGCATGGATAGGATAAATAGACAAGGTCTTTTCCCTGGGGTCGGGGAATCCAGGACTAGAGGGCATAGGTTTAGGGTGAGAGGGGACCGATATAAAAGGGACCTTAGGGGCAACTTGTTCTCGCAGAGGGTGGTGCTTGTATGGGATGAGCTGCCAGAGGAAGTGGTGGAGGCTGGTACAGTTACAACATTTAAAAGGCATCTGGATGGGTATATGAATTCGAAGAGTTTAGAGGGATATGGGCCAGGTGCTGGCAGCTAGATTAGGTTCAGATATCTGGTCGATATGGACGAGTTAGACCAAAGGATCTGTTTTCATGCTGTACATCTCTATGACTCTATGTTAATCTGCACTATTCATTGCCTGTATCATTCCATTCTTCATTTTTCCTTCACAATAATTCATATTAAATTACATCTTCAACTTATCTTCCCATTCTGCAAACTAATTGACACAGTTCTGCTCATTGATTGTCAAGTATTTCTGTACTATCAATAAATTTTGAACTGTGTTTCCTACATCAAGATCCGAATAATCTACATGAAAAGGTAAAGTCACCATTGTCTTTTCAAATTGTAGGGCTGCTGTTTCATTTTAAAGAAACAACTGCTGTAGATTTAACCTGAGGGTCACCACACTTCAGGCAATGGGAGCGGCTGAGAAGGACAGCCCTTCATGCTAATCTTTGCATGTGCAGAAGTTGAACCATGTTATTGTCGTCACTTTACATTACAAACCCACAGCTAAAACCTACATACACCAGGGTCAAAAGTAGATCCAATACGAACCTAATCCCCTTACTTGTTTACCTCATCACTTTGTTTCTGGACCAGTGACCTTGTTTTTGTCCACGTAGCTGTGACTCCTTTTATGTCATGCTTTGAATTTTTCTCACAAACCTATTCTGAGATCCTTAGCAATGCTTCCTGAATATGTGCTACTTCTACATTATTCCTTTTATGAAGCTAAATAGTTATCTCATGAAACATGACTTATACTTAGTAAATCTATGCTGGCTATCCTGGATTAACCTATCCATTTCTAAATGCTCACTTATTATTTCTAATGATCTTAACATTTAAAAAGAGTTGATACATATTTTAATGTTTTTTAACAAATACTGTATCCTTTCTTTCCAATGTTTCACTTTCAAATTCACAGAGATTATCAGGAACTCTGTGGGGATTTGGATGTAGGAAACATTTAATAAACACAGCTTTGTGTGAATGTTATCGCAGATAGACTAGTCGCATTGAATGAACCATAAGGATTAGATTCCCTTCGGCCCAACAAGTCCACAACGACTCTCTGAAGAGTAACCCATCCAGACCTACTTCCCTCTGCACCTAACACTACGCGCAATTTAGCACATCCAATTCACCTGACCTGCACATTTTTGGATTGTGGGAGGAAACCGGAGCACCCAGAGGAAACCCGCACAGACACGGGGAGAATGTGCAAACTCCACACAGATAGTCGCCTGAGGCTGGAATCAAACCTGGGTCCCTGGTGCTGTAAGGCAGCAGTGCTAACCACTTAGCCACCGTGCCAGCCCAAAGCACAAAGAAATATATTTTTTTCTATTTCCGTTCTTTATGCTCATTATTCTTTACGAGGAAACAAATCCTTCTATTTTCTTTCATTTCTAATTTGGGACCTTACAACCGAGAGGTTTGATTGCTGAGCTGTTTTGAGGAATTGCAAAAGAATACCCTGGGAATTTCCTTCTGATTCTGCGGTCTCATGATACTACAGAATCTTAGAATGACAGAAGTGTTGTAACTCAGAAGGAGACCATGCAGCCCAATCCACCTGCACTGACTCTTCAAACAAGCGTCATGACCTAATGCCAATCTCCTGCTTTCCCGCCATACCCTTGCACATCATTTCTATCCAAACAGTCAGTCGTTCAATTAATCCCTTTTGAATCTCTCAATTGAACTTGCCTCCACTACATTTCCAGGCAGTGCAATCCATACCCTTACTACTCTTCACGTGGAATACCATATATACTTGAGTAATAGTCGATCTCATGTAAAGGTCCACCCCCTATTTTTGGCCAAATAACCTCAAGTTTTCCAGGTATCTCGTGTAAAAGTTCTTCACAGATAACAGATCAACATTTATGAGTCAGTGTGCCGGCCGTCACGTCCTGCTCTAGCCTTCCAGTCTGCAGGTTGTTCCGCTCCACTCCCGGTCTTCCAGTCTGGGTTTTTATAATTTGTTTTTTTATTCGTTTACAGATCAATTGGGCTTCTGCTAATGATACGGTATGAATTTTGATGGGCATGAATAGCAGCTGCCAAAAGTAGTATCCATGTAAAAGTCAACTCCATAAATTTAACCGAGTATATATGTTAGTTGTTTTCTCACATCACCCTTGCTTTTTTCGCAAATCACTTTAAATCTGTGCTTTCTTTACAAATGGGAACAGTGTCTCCCTATCTACTTTATCAATGACCCTACTAATGATCTTGAAAACCTCTGTCAAATCTCCTCTCAGCCTTCTCCTCTCCAGTGAGAACGGTCCCAATTTCAATCATTCCTCATAACTAAAATATTCTCATTCCTAGAACCATTCTTGTAAATTGCTTCTGCATTATCTCCAATGTAACACATCTCTCCTATAATGTGGCAACCAATACCTAGCTGAGGTTTAACAGGTATCTTTTACATAAAGATTTTAACATTTGTTTGTATTTTACAGCCAGTTTTTGTGAAATGTTGAATGATGCTTAAAAGGGCTGGCTTTGGCTTCATAACAGTAAGATTTGCACATTACATTTATATTTTGATTATAATTCTGGTCAATGATTGATTATAATGTCAATTTTTAAATAAATATTTACTGGATGGAATCAGATGAATTCATGATGCAGAAATAAGCCATTCTATATCAGTTGTAAAGTGCACACCAGCTTAATCCCACTTTCTAGTTTGTAGTCTATAATTCTTGTAGGTGATTGCATTTCAGATGCACTTTCAGGTACTCTTAAATGCAATAAGTTTTACATTAATAATCTGGGTTCCAAAAAAAAGACATTGACCTGAAGCTTTAAATTTGCTTTCTTTCCACAGCTACTGTCAGATTTTCTGAATATTTCTAGAATTTTATTGGGAATTACATTGTTGAACTTTCTGCATATCTTTTTACCTAAAGCAGTTGTTTTTAATGTTTTTAGAAAAGTAATTAGCCTACTTGAGGTTTTTTGGCTTGGTGTGGAACTGTAAGCATGTAGAGAGCTATTCCTCTGGAGTGAAGCACAGGCCTCAGCCTGACTATGATCTATGCTCTGCCCCTAGACAAGTAGCCTGGTACAGCTGCAACACAAAATTCTTGTGGTAGAATGTGCTGACAATGATAATTTCAGCTCAAAGAAAAGTATCATGAAACTGAATGCCTGACTTTGAGATTTAACATCGATCGTGATAAACAAGTTGATCTTTGAAGCTTTGAAACGCTCTGAACACAGGAGCCACTTATACACTGAGCATAAAATGCAAACGACCAGTGTTAGTGTCTGTGGTTGCCATTTTGAAATATGAAAATATTTCTGTTCATCGGTCACCATAACCACTCTGCTGTGTGTGGGTATGTCTTACATTCTTGTGCAGCTTCCTGGCTACATGGCTTCTATTGCCTACTTGATCCCATGTGCTGCCTTATAAGCTGAATATAATCCAAAATGTGTATCGCTGATCTTAAAAATTGAAGCTGACTCCTAATGTGAGTATCATGAGCTGAAAAATGTATGGATCTGACTGATACACTGAGTACAGTTTTAAACGTGCACATTTTGCATTCACAAACAAGGGATCATGTTATACAGTGGGTTGACTTGTCTGTTGTGATCTATGGAAACCAATTGGATTTTATAATCCATAAGTCATTTTATATGAAGTAATTACATTTTTTTGACTATTTTCAATGATATGCAGAATACCTCTAAAGGTATGCTGAGTGGTCTGGAAGGCTGGTTCGGGATGCAGCGTATGCCAACAGTGCGGTTTCAATTCCTGTATCTGCTAAGGTTACCATGAAGCTCCCACCTTTTCAATCTCACCCCTTGACTGAGGCACAGTAACCTTCCACCACCAGTTCCCTCTCTCTCTCTCACTGATGAGAGAGCAGCCGTCTGGGACGATGGCAACTTAGTGGACTCCTAATCTCAAAAACAAATCAAGAACCCTATGAAATTATGTTTATTTCTAAATTTATAAAACTCAATCCTGAGCTATACCAAAAATGGGAGGGGGGAGCCAGTAGTCGCTTTCATCTCTGTGTATCTTTACATCCATATGCAAGAAGTTTCCCATTGCTGAGCTGTCCTTCACTTGCGTCTGGTCCTTTATTATTCTGGGGTTACTTTACAAATCAGGAAGTGCATTTGGGAAGTTTGGATGTATGATGTCTAAATTTCTGGCACTTGTCACTGGTGGTTAGGGTTATCAACACAGAACTTAGTATTTTGCACTGCTGACGGTGAAATAGTCTTCAGATGCCGCAAGTTTAGGAGAATGCACAGAGTGACAGACATGTTCTAAGCTGAACAATTTTGGGTGTCAGTTGTGTTACGATTAAATATAAAGCCATTTTGAAGTTATGAGCAGACCTTTTTGCAACTTGACTGTGCGGGTAGGGATAATGAATGAACTTAATACGGGTCAGCAGTAAATGCGGTGATGTTCTGTGACTTATAAACTTGAGCCTTCTTTGATTTGTAGAACAGTATAGAAAGAGGCCATTCAACACATCATATCTTTTCACACTCTGCTAGAACTATCCAAATTCCCCACAGTAATTTTTTTTTCCTTCAAGAATTTATTCTGTTTTTAATGTTATCAATGAATCTGCTTCCACCCTCCTTTCAGTTCACAAGTTCCAGATCAAAACAACTTGCTGTAGGAAAAAAACATTTCCTGTCACACCAGGTTCTTTTGACAATCACCAAAATCAAAACTTTTGGTTACTGACCTTTCTGTTTCTTGGGGCACTTTCTCCTTATGTGCTCTTATAAATAGTTTTCATGACATTGAACACTTTTATAAAATTGCCTGTTAACTTTTCTAAGATAAACCCAAGATCTCCAGTCTCTTTGGGTAACTGAGGTCCCCAGAACTGATACCTTTCTAAGGAGTAAAAACATAAAATTCTGCAAATATTCATTACGTCATGAAGCGTTTGTGGGGAGAGAAACAAAGTTAACATTTCATGTCAATGATCTTTCACCAGAATTGCAAAGAATTAGAACTGTGACAGGGTTATCAGCAAAGGGGAGGGGGAACAAAAAGGAAGGTCAGTGTTGGGGTAGAAGGCAGGAGGAAATAAATGACAAAAGGAATGATGGTACAAGATGAACGGAAATGGTAATGGGACAATAAATAGAAATTGGTCCAGATTTTGTTATTCCAGTTCACACTTCCTCTAGGGGAATTCAGAAGATTGTGACTTGAGCTTTTGCAACTTCTGCTTTGCTGTCCTTGGAAGCTAGCATGTGTCCCATCAGGGCTAAGTGATATTTCTACTTGGAAGCCTGCCAATCGTTATTTTTATACTATCCAGGTTCATTGTTATCACCTCCTTTCCTGCTACTTTGGCTGTATTTTTCCATTTTTAGTAAAGACCTGTCTTCAACTCATAATGGCAGGATGTGATCAGTATTCTGTGTTGGGTCCTCAACATTTTACAACTTATATCAATGACTTGGACATGGGAATTGAAGGAATAGTAGCTGAATTTGTATGTGACTCAAAGATAGGTAAGAAAGTGTGTTGTGAAGAGAATATAACAACATAGATCAATATAGTTAGGCTGAGTGAATGCAAAAATCTGGCAGATATACTATAATGTGGAAAAATGTGAAGCACTTTAGAAAGGAGAATAAAAAAAAACAGTACTTAGAGTAAATGGGGAAGTCTGAGGTGGAGAGGGGCGTGGGTTTTCCAGTGATTGAGTCGTCACATGTTAGTATCCAGGTCCAGCACATAATCTGAAAGGCTAATGGATGCTAGCCTTTAGTACAAGTGGAATCAAGCATTAAAATAAGGATCAAAGACAGAAAGTGTTGGAGAAACCCATTTAGGTCTGTCTGTGTCTGTAGAGAGAAAAACAGAGTTAATGTTTTGAGTCCAGTGACACAAAACTGAGTTTCTCCAAGACTTTTTGTTTTTGTTTCAGATTTCTAACATTGGCAGTTCTCTATTTTTATTATTGAAATAAGGACGCCATGCTTCAGTTATACTGGATCTTGGTGAGAGCACCTCTTGAGTAGTGTGGGCAATTTTGGTTTCCTTAGTTAAGGAAGGATGTGAATGCTTTGGAGGCAGTACAGAGGAAGTTAACTAAATCGATTTCTGGAATAAGTAGATTGTCTTCTGAAGACAGGTTGGACAGGCTGGGTATGTTTTCACTAAAGTTCAAAATAGCGAGAAATGATTCAATTCAAGTATACACGATGGTCAGCATGGATGAATTGGACTGAAGGATCTGTTTCCACGCCTTATGACTCTATGATTCTATCCTTCATGATCTTGAAAAGATGGATATGGAAATATGTTTACTGTTGTGGATGAGCTAAGAACTGGGGGACACTAGTGGTCAACCTCTTAAGACAGGCATGAGGGGATTTTTTTTCCTCTGAGGTTTGTGTGAGCTTTAATCTCTGCCTACAGAAAGCAGCGGCAGTGGGGTCATTGAATAATTGTAAAGGTAGAAGTAGATGGATTTTCATTAGATGTAGATGGAATCAAAGGGATCAAATATTATCTGGGATAGATGGAAATTGCATTAAAATCCTAGTACTCTCTTCTTAACGGCAGTGTGGCTTTACCTACATAAAATACGCTGCGGTGGTTCAAGACAGCAGCTCACCACCACCTTCTTAGGGCCAACTACGGGCAGGTAATAGCGCCTACATATCATTTGTGAATTTTTTAAAAATGTGTAATTTGGAACACTGATAGATCAGCTGTGATCTTATTGAAATGGTGGAGCAGGCTTGAAGGGCCAAATGGTCTACTTCAGCTCCTAAATCTCATGTTTTGTAGCTCAGTCTTGCTGCCTGATTTTACAAGAAATCGAGGTCTTGTTTTTGGGCATTAATCAACCGAACCGTAAGCCCTTTATGGTTCCCTTTTTATTTTTGCAGCTACTCTATTTTTATGCTCTATCATTGCCCGACATTAATTCGTTCTAAACCACTGCATTTTCTATATTTAGCTCAGTATTTCTACTGTGTTATGAATCTTCCAATTATCAGAAGACTCCATGTTCTGTCTCATTTTAGCTTCTATATGTTTCGTAAACCAGGCAGCTATAGATTTGGATGTTCTTTCATTTATCCTCATTAAAATGTGTCCACTCTGTACCTGAGTCGATTCTCCTTTGAAGGATTCCCATTGTTCAACTTAATTTGATAATTACACATTGCTCGAATAGGCTTTGAATTTTTACAGAAGCTATTAAAAAGCCATTTTTTTCTTGAGGTGTCGCTCATGGCCAATAAGACACAGGAGCATTCCTTGAATAATCTGGGACTGTCTTAAAGAAAATCTCAGGAGTACAGACTGAGGGAAATTGGTTCACATTAAGGGATCGGATATTTACTTTTAAATGTGTGCATGCTGTTGAGCAATGAGAGCAACAAAATGTTTACAATCCTAACTTCACTGGTCACACTAGCACATTATTTTGCCGGAGTCATTGAATAGTAATCAGGGAAAAAAAGTTCTTACAGCATTTTCTTCTTAATTAGAAAAGCTGAGCCCAACTGTAGCACATATATTGCCATCCAGATTGGCAACACAAAATTCAGCACCGGAATTTTTTGTTCTGTATAGTTCAATATTACCATTATCCATTAAACCTTGGCAGATACTAAATAATATTTTATCAAAAATACAAATGCAACGAACTTTACTCCCAAGTCAATAATGCCATTTCTCTTCCCGCTCACTGCATGAGGCAGAATCAGAACATTTTAACCTTCAAACCAAAGGGACAGTGAGATGAACTTCTGCTTTCAGATCTGCTGCAGCAACAAGTACCTAATTTCACCTCTGAGACAATCTTGTTTCCATCCCTGCCTCAACTCAGCTGCTGCTAAAATCTTAATCCACCCTTTTGCTAACTCTTGACCAATCACAAATATCTCACCCACCAAAAACCTTGGTTCATCCAAAATTTTGCTTTTATGCAGGCAATGCTCTCTCTGAGTGGTGTACTTACACCGCTGCTCTGAGAGTTCACGCATGGTGATCGGCATGTCGACCCCATTTGCAGTGTGGACTTCTAGTTCTGAGAGTTGCAGGTACTTGCAGTGTTAACGATAATGTTTGCAGTGTACACAATGAATGTTGGGCATACTTTTGTAAAATGCCCTTGGGATGTTTGTCATAAAGTGGCACTGTAGACAAAAAAGTAAAAATAAGTAAGGGAGAATTACAAGTTGCCTTAAAAGAAAACTAAAAACCTTTTAAAGAGAGACTTAATTTAATAAAATCAGTGACTTAATACATCTCAGCAATTCTTTAAATTGCTTCATAAAATTGAATGACTTGAAATCTAATGACTGTTGTTATATTAAACATAAGATTGCCCAAATTACTTCTTCATTAAGGAGCTGGAATTACATCTGCTCATATGTGCTCAGAATTTGCATTAACTAAATTTGAATAACTGACTTTCTTTTATACTGGCAATGTTCACATGAGAAAACACAGTTGTGGGATACATATTCAGTGCTACTTTACCTCACAAAGTAGGCGAGTTAGAACTGCCAATGTTATATATACTTCGTCTTTATTAAGATAAAGTGCTTGCAAAATATGTCATAAGAACATTTGGTGGAAGGGTGTTTGGTTGACTCTTCATACCTGAGTACCACAGCCTTTCTGCCATCATTTCCTAGCTGGGAAATAAAGGATATTCATGAGAATTTCAAGGACGCATAACTTATTCTTTTCTATAAACATTGAGGCTCTTAGACAAGTCTTGAATACCTCTCCTGGGCCCCTCCCTGAGCAAGCTGCAAAACCGCAGTAAAACTCAACCACTTCCAACAGTGCAGTGACTGACTAGAGTAACATTTTCTTAAAAATGTCTATTCACTTATGTATTTTCTGAAATCATTGAATGTTGTGATTGGAGGAAGAATGTATCCAATTATCCAGTTTTGAATATTGCAGAAAAAGAGAAATGTTCATGAAGCTTTTCATCATGCACTCTACGAGACAAACGCAACAATACCAAACTTGAAATGATCACAATAACTTATACTACAGAAAAAAAGGATGCTGATTAGTTGGCAAGTCTTTTTTATTGGCTGAAGTGTTGCCATAGAGAAATCTAGAGTAAACTATAGGCTCCAGAAGCTCCTTGATAACTTTACATTAAAAAAGGACAAGGCTTGAACATATTCTTTTTGTTTTCAGAGAATGTGTCACTGCACATGAATGTGTGGTGCTTCTAGCTAATATCAATGAGCCGCGTTGCAAACTCGACTGATTATCTTAAGTTGTTGGCTACATTAGCACACTTGGGATTGTTTAGCAACTATTGCCCAATCTATGAAATCACATCTAAGAGTAGCCATTTTGCTTTGGATTTTAAAAGAACATCCTATTTGAGTATAATCTGTATTCTGCTTATGAGGAACAACTTCAGGAGCATGCATTTTGTTTTGATAAATTAATTGCAGTGACATATGGCCTATGTAATTAGCATAACACCAGAACCAAAATTGATAAATGATTTGCTCAATTGGGTGGGAAGCTAAGTGCCTTTTTAAACTGTTGACAGCATCCTCTTTTTGTAGAAATTTCCATTTGTATGACCACTACATAATAATAGCTTGAAATTACTTCCTCAACCTTTTCAAATTTTTGAGATGCTTTGCCTTTCCGGGATTATTTGAGAAAAGTTACACTTGCAACATCCAAAAGTGATGATGTTTGGCTTACATACAATCAACATGATCATGCTGAACAGTCCTGAGTATGCTACGGTAGTCACCAATTTAAGATAATCTTTTGAGATCATAATGTGACTGTCCTGAGCTTGCTAGAGGTGACATGCATTCATGTACAGGGACACATTCTCCAAAAACAAAAGGAATATATACAAACCTTCCAATATTTTTGTATTTCCAGTGAGTGTGAGAAGCCTAGAAACAACATTCTTGTTTTCTCCATTGCAACACCACAGCCAATCGAGGTTAACTTAGTGCTAAGAATCCTTTCCTTCTACAGCATAAACTATTCAGATTATTTGCAATTTGGCACATTGTGTTTCCCTGATAAGCTTGGGCAACTTGCTCCTCTTTTCAGCCTTATCCAGATTTCTTACTGCACCTGTGGTTCTGCTGTGAAAAATCTGAATCAAGTGGTTCAAATGTCGTGTTAATCTCAGTTTCTGAGAACTGTTGGAGGGTAAATAGAGCCTGTTTCCTAATACTCATGTTGATTGGAGTCATCATCTAATTGTAATTAATGGATAAGTGATTGTACTGGAGAATAACTTGCAGATTAGGATGATTCTCCAAGTATGGGAGCCTGGTTGCTATGGATTTTTCTAGATGCAAATCAGAAGTGAACATTACTGAGTAATTTATTTTAATGGTGCTATTCCTGTAACATTTTGCTATTTGAGAGCTTGACATTTACCTCATTATCTTTTGTAAACCTTTTATGTATTTCATAAGTACATAAGAATTAGAAGCAGGTGTAGCCTATTCAGCCCACGAAGCCAGTTCTGCTACTCAATGATATAATGGATAATCTCCAACCACAAAACCTCACTCCTGCCTAATCCCATAGCCCTTGATTCTCTTAGACTCCAAAAATCTATCAACTTGAATACAGCTAACAATTGAGGAGCTACAGCCCTTTAAGCTAAAAGATCCCAAAAAATTCTCCTGAGTGAAGAAATTCTCCTATTTTCAGTACTAAATGGCGAACCTTTTACCCTGAGACCAAGTCCTTAGTTGAGTCATTTAATTCATAACCTAAATAAAATATGATAGAGATGGCAGGTTGGGTGATGTGGTGCAACTGCAATAGGTGGGAGCCTCTGAAGTGAACAAATCTGTAGAAAACTTTGGACTCGAGTTGAGGAGCTTCAATCTGACCTGGAGACATTGCACTTCATCCATGAGGGTGAAACTTACTTGGACACTTTACTTCAGGAGATGGACATGTCCTTATATTAGGTGATTCAAATTTGGTCAGTGATCAGAGTCAGGAGGCTGTGATTGTAGGTGAGGCATTATAGGGACCCAAGAGAAAGCTCTTGAGAAGTCTCTGTCCCAACATTTACAAAGTTCTTGCAAACTGTGTGGGAAAGAATTCGGACTCGAGGGAGGATAAGTGAATTGACCATGGTACAGGGAGTCATTCAAGTGGGGGTAGAAAATAGGAACGTAATCATGGTAGGGGACAATGCAGTTAGGGACATAGATACCATCTTTTGTTTCCATGAACAGCAGAGGACATGAATAATATTTCAAAAATACTAAATAATCAAGGGGCGGAATGGGGAAGGAAATAAATATAATAACTATAACTTGGAAAAATAATGAGCCTAAAGGTTAATGAGTCTGACTGGAGATTACAGTGATTGTAACAAGGTCAGCCAGGTGAACCTCATTAAATATGAGTTCCCTGATTGGGTCTGTTAACCTGATGAAGGGCTTTTGCCTGAAACGTCAATTTTTCTGTTCTTCGGATGCTGCCTGACCTGCTGTGCTTTTTCAGCACCACTCTGATCTAAACCCTGACAGATAAGGAATGTCAGACATCCTGACACCATGACAGGGAGCTGGATCAGTGTCAAAGACTCTTCACATGTAAATAAGGGGTGACTTGGTGATGGGAGAACGGCCTTTGTGAAGGTAGTTCAGTGGTGGCAAGAGAATAGCATGCTCCAAAAAAACATGCTCGCAACAGTCATCATTGAGGTTAAAAACAATGACTGCAGATGCTGGAAACCAGATTCTGGATTAGTGGTGTTGGAAGAGCACAGCAGTTCAGGCAGCATCCGAGGAGCAGTAAAATCGACGTTTCGGGCAAAAGCCCTTCGTCAGGAACATCATTGAGTTGTGGTAAGCATTTCTGGCATCATGCAATTATATTGGAAGTTTCACTTGTTTGATCCTGCTGTTGTAGACTGGGTCCAGTATGTGGAAAAAAAGCATTACTTTTTCTGGGGAAATGACATCGGGAAGATGAAAATCAACAAGTAATTCTCCTGTGACCTTGCAGCTTTTTCGAATATTAGCAACCTAACCTTCCCTGAGGCACTGGATACTAAAATCTTTCAAGAGTTAATGGATTTAATTAAGAAATATTATCAATCCATACCTCCTCTAATTCTGAGATGGTATTGAATTTACTTGGCCATTTGAGAATTCAGGGAATCCATATCAGGATTTTTGACTAGGTTAAGATGACTAGCAGAAGCATGTGAATTTTAATCCTTAATGAGACATTGAAAGACCGTTTGGTATATGGGATTAACGATGTAACCATGCAAAAGTACCTACTAGCTGAAGCCCAACTGGACTTCAAACATGCACCAAAACTGGCTTTATTATTGGAAAATGTGGCATGTGGAACTCAAGAGTTGCAGGGTATTCCGATGGAAGTGGACACCCTTGCCAGTCCAACTGAGCTTGGGGAACACCACTTGAGTGAAGGCAGTTGCATATCCTGACATATCTTGATCAGAGGGACTTTGATCAGCCCACAGCAAAACCTGAAAACGAAGCCAAGCCTCGGCCATCTGGTTAAAATTTTCTTCAGAATCCCAGCTGGCAAGTCATTGTAGTTGCTGCCAGTATGCGGACACAGACAACAAAAGAGTCCCTGGATTTAAAATTTAATAAGAGAACTCATAGACTGGTATACAGGAGAGTATGCAATCTGGAAAGTCCACCTACATCTGGTTTGGAACAGTCAAATTGCCCAGCAACATCCAAGTCAGAACAAATCAAAATAAACATCTGGTTAAATGGTCACCTGGTTCTCATGGAGGTCAATAATAACACGGCCATTTCAGTGACTGCAGAACCAGTGTTTAACAAGTTAAGTTTGTGCAGGATCTCGGCTATACTGAGAACTTATACCGGGAACCTTTACAGATGAAGGGTACAACTTCAGTTCTGGTCTTTTATGAGAAGCAGCTGGTTCAGTTACCACTGATTGTAGGAAAAGGCTTGAGCCCAAGCTTGATGGGGCAAAATTGGTTGAGAGAGATTCACCTAGATGATCTCAACATTTTTCCGTTAAAAAATGCCTGTTTGAATGAAGTCCTAATTAAATACCCAGACGTTGTTCAGGAAGGGACTATAAAAGGAGCCAAGGCCACTTTGCATATTGACCAGGAATCAATTCCATGATTCTGCAAAGCCCACCCAATGCCATTTGCCTTATGGCAAAAGTACAGGCAGAAATTAGAAGACCGGAAAGCAAAGGAATCATCAAACCAGTCCAGTTTAGGCCATCATTTATCAGCAGGGAATTTGAATATTTCCTTAAGTTGAAGGCTGGTCAATATATAAGTACAACTGCATACCATTCATCATCCATTGGTCTGGCTGAAAGAGCAGTCCAAACTTTGAATTTTGGTTTAAAGAAACAGCCGACAGTTTCATTAGATAACAAACTGTCCAGATTCCTATTTGATTGTAGAACCACCCCCTCATGCAACTACAGGGATAGCTTGAGAAGAGTGGCTAATGTGGAGAAGACTCCGCACTACGTTAAATCTGATCTTCCTGAACCTGGTACCGAGTCTGAATTGGCATCAGGAACACCAATGCTAGACACAATACTCTGCTAAGTGAGAGAGAAGTTTACTTCAGGGATTAAGTTTAATGCAGGAACCTTGGGAATGGCTATGCACAAGTGAGGGGCATAGTGACGGGGCATAGTGACATAGAAAGTTCGGCTGGGTGTGATGGTCCTGAACAAACACGTAGACCGTATGAAAATTGCAAACTCACAAATGGTGCAGGAGCAAACCTTAGCTCCTCAATGGCCTTTCCGACTATTCCAGAACCCATAGGCCCATATCAGAGGTAGGGTTGGAGGAATCTGACCCAGTGCTAAAATGCCCTAGTAGGAGCTACAGAAAAAAAGAACCGGTCTATGTCCTCGGACTCAGAGGGGGTGGGATGTAGCCAGGCAGACCTCATAGAATATGATTTCCCTGATTGGGGCTGTTAATCTGGTCCAATCAGGGAGCCCTGGCTGAGATATGATAAGAACAGGAATATCAAACATCCTGATCACTCTGAGAGCCGACTCTGAGGGATCTGAATCAGTGTCAAGGACTCTCCACTTGAAAATAATGGGTGACTTGGTGACAGGATACCGGCCTCTGTGAAGTTATTTCAGAGATCTGTGACCAGTGGTGATCCCAGCAGTGGGATCAGTGCTGGGGGCCCTGTTGTTTGTAATAAATATATAAATGATTTGGAGGAGAATGTAGGTGGTGTGATTAAGTTGCAGATAACACAAAGATTGGGGGAACTATGGACAGGACAATTCCCAGAGGATACAAAAGGGTGTAGATAGATGAAGACTTGGGTGGAGAAATGGCAGATAGAGGTTAATTTGGACAAATGTGAGGTGAAGCATTTTGGAAGATCTAATGCAGGAGGGAAATATATGGCCAAACTCTTTGTTCCATCAAAATGCCAAGGCATCTAGGCAGACGGATCCATAGTTCCCTGAAAGTGGCAATACAAGTGGATAAGATGATCAAGAAGGGATATACAAAGTTAAAAATCACACAACACCAGATTGTAGTCCAACAGATTTATTTGGAACCACTATCTTTTGGGAGATCTGCTCCTTCATCAGGTGGTTGTGGAGGTTAAGATCATACTCTCAGAACGGTCATGCTCACATAACCTCCACAACCACCTGATGAAGGAGCAGTGCTCCGAAAGCTGGTGCTTCCAAAAAAAACCTGTAGGACTGTAACCTGATGTTGTTTTAACTTTGTACACCCCAGTCCAACACCGGCACCTCCATGTCAAGAAGGATATGACATACTTGCCTTCATTGGTTGGGACATAAACATTGGCAAATCTTGTTTTAGCTGTTCAGAACTTTAGTTAAGCCACATTTGTGTATGGATCTAGCCACCACATTACCAGAAGGTAGTGTGGAGGCTGTTGGAGAGGGTACAGAAACGCTGTACCAGGATGTTGTCTGGTGTGGAGAGTACTAAGTAAAAGGAGAAACTGGACAAATTTGTTTACTCTTGAATGCTGAAGGATGGGCGATCTGATAGACAAAAAATTATGAGAGGCATGGATGGAATGGATAGCTGGAGTCTTTTTTTCCAAGGTAGAAATGTCAATAACTAGGGGACATAGGTTTAAGATAAAAGGGGAGAAAGTTTACAAGAGATCTAAGAGGCAAATATTTTACAGAAAGTGTTGTAAGTGCCTGGAATAGAGGGAAATGGACTGAGTCAAGGCAAAAGGCTTTTAATTTAGGAAGGTACCATGTGTTGATGTAGGCTTGGTGGGCCGAAGGGCCTGTTCCTGTGCTGTACTGGTCTTTGCTCTTTTGAGTCCTCTAGTCTATTAGGTTGCATCCAAGGATTTTAATGGGAGTAGCTACAACATAAGTAGTTGTAGGAGCAAATTACTGCAGATGCTGAATCTGTACTGAAAACAAAAACGATGGAAATCATAGCAGGTCAGGCAACACCTGTAGAGAGAGAGCAAGATATAATTTCAAGTCTAGATGACTCTTCATCAGAGAGCTTTGATGCCATCTGACTCACTGTGATTTACAGCATTTTTTATTTTTAGAATTAGCTGACGAACTGGTAGTAATTTTCCGGAAATCTTTAGATTTGGGAGAAAAGGTCCCAGTGGTTTGGAAAACATCTAATGTTAACGCCCTTATTCATAAAGAGAGGGAGACAAAAACACATGCAACTATAAATAATAGTTTAACATTTGTCATTGGGAAAATGCTTGAGTTTAATGAAGAATCCATGAACAGTGCATTTAGAAAAGCTTAATAAGGTCAAACAGAGTCAGCATGATTTCATGAAGGGGGAATTATGCCTGACAAATTTATTAGTGTCCTTGGAGGAAGTAACATGCAGAACAGATAAAGGAGAACAAGTGGTTATAATATATTTGGATGTTCATATGCTATTTGATAAGGTAATGCACATAAAGGTACTTAATAAGACAAGATCCCATGGTGTTAGAAACAGTATATTACCATAGATTGAAGATTGATTAAGTATTTAAAACAAAATGTTACGGTATGGGAGCATTTTCAGAATGCAGTCTGTAATTAGTCAAATGACACAGGGATCGATGCTGGAGCCATAAGTATTTACAATGTACTGTATATCAATGACTCGGATGACAGAATTGAATGTATTATCTCCATTGTTGCTGATGACATAAAAATAGATGGGAAGGCAAGAATTGAGGATAACACAGAGTCTACAGAGGGTTATAGACAGAAGAGTGAGTGTCAAAATTACACTGGTGCTGGAGAAGCACAGCAGGTCAGGCAGCATCCGAGGAGCAGGAAAATCGACGTTTCGGGCAAAAGCCTTTCATCAGGAAGGATTGATTGTTCCTGATGAAAGGCTTATGCCCGAAACGTCGATTTTTCTGCTCCTTGGATGCTGCCTGACCTGCTGTACTTTTCCAGCACCACTCTAATCTTGACTCTGATCTCCTGCACCTGCAATACTCACTTTCACCTCGAAAAGCAAGTGGCCAAAACATTGGCTGATGAAATATGATCAGGGAAAATTATGTTTTGCATTTTAGCAGGAATAAGAGAAGAGCTGAATATTATTTAAATGGGGAAAGATGGCTGCAAACTGCAGTACAGATGGATTTGAGATCCTTCCATATGAATCACAAAAAGCTGGCATCCAAGTAACAGGGTAGGCAAATGACTTTGGTTCAAAGGGTATGGACTATAAAAATAGGGATGTCTTGCTAAAAATGTACAAGGCACGAATTATACCTTACCTGGAATAACATGTAAAATATTTGCCTAAGGAAATATATACTGGTCTTGGAAGAAGTCCAGAGAGGTTCACTAGACTGATCCTGGGTATGGATGGAGGTGTTGAGTAGGTTGGGCTTGTACTCATTGGAGTTCAGAAGAATTAGAGGAGACCTTAGGCACAGGGTAGATGTGGAGAGATGTTTTCCCTTGTGAGAGAGTCTAGGACCAGAGGGCATGTTTACACAGTTAGGCATTATGCTTTCAGGTCAGAGATGAAGTAAAATATTGTGACTCAGAGGGTAATCAATTGTTAGAAGTCTTTATTGCAGAGGGCTGTTGAAACTATGGTGTAGTATGTTCAAGGCTAAGATAGACAGACTTTAAATCAGTAAGGGATTCAAAGTTTATCGCATAAGGCAGGAAAATGGAATTTGGGATAATCAGATCAGCGATGGCATTATTGAATGGAGGAGCAGCCTCAATGAGCTGAATGATCTACTTCTTATAGTTTTATGGAAAATAATCCTAGACACCTAGCCTGTAAAGGTCTTTCAGAAGCTTATATTTTAATGAGATCACCAAGCCCATTCTATTCATTCTCTAGATGTAGTCTTTCTAAATATGTAATTGCAGAAAGATTGAATTACTCTTGTACCCAACCCACATCCCAGAGAGGCCATTTATTGATTTATTCTTTCATTTATTACATATAAAAGAACTCGGGCAAAATTAACTCTGGCAATATTTTACAAAACAGGTTTTGTATTGCTATAGTGCCTTTTCATATGTCTCATAAATATTTGAAAGAATTTTCCTACAATGAGATATTTTGCTTTTCTCAGGTATGTACAAATCCCGCAGTTTGTGGCAACACTACAGTAGATGTGTTTATGGGTGGAACTCAGGTTACCTGGGACTCTGGGGCAGATCAGAAATGTTTCATTTCATGAAATTCCTGTAGTTTTGTAACAACAGGCAGATGCAGAGTTAATTGACTACTTGGTGGCAAACCCTCCAGACCACTCGGACTTGAGTGTTAGGAATATATGGATGTCAGCTTGTGACAGAAATTCTGTATCTGCCTCTGATGACCCAAGATTATCATCAAGTTGGAGTGCACAGGCCAGCAGAAATATTTGGGGGGCTTTGGCAGGTGCAGCCAGGTCTCACTGGTTGTTGATCCTAGTTTGACCTTTACATGTGGCACCAAGGAAAACATGTCTGTCAGGGGCACTTTTAATCAGCATTACAGCTATTCACATATCTAAGTGTTGGCACTGGACATTTGCTGCTGTACATTTTGAAAGAGAGCAATAAACAGCCCCATTTTACCATAGTAAGGACAATTCACCTCTGTCAGTTGGCATATAGGGGTAAAAGGGAATGGGCATATATCATTTCAAATACAACTTTGTATCCCTGATATCCTCTGCGATGCTTTCCTTCCTTCCAGGTGCTCCAACTAGAGGAATTCCTTTCAGTGGGTGTTTCCAGAGCTCTGGACCCTGCGGTTAGAAAGCCTTTCCATTATAATGTGCATTTGTCCAACTTCAATACATGGCTAAGAAAAAGGCAGCAATAGATTCAGCTCATTATGTAGCTTTTCTACGAAAATGATAATATTTGTATGGAGAAATATACTCTGAATTTAGAAGGAAGTATGTTGATACTAAAACTTCCCTAGAATTGGCTACGTCACTAGAATGTGTCAAGAACTGCTGGGAGCTGTGTTGTCATGTTTGTTCCCAAGGTTACCAGGAAGGAAGAGTAATATATATATAGAAGTGAGAAGAAACAAGAATCATTAACGGAAGAATACTAGATACATGCAAGTCCATCAGCAAAATCTGTGGTGAAAATTAGTGACAACGCTGAGTCGATTATTAGAGGCAAAACCTGCAGCAAGAACTAATTCAAGTATGTTAAATACTAACTTATGATTTTTCTTTTAGCTTTCATGGATTCCTGCAAAACGTCTTACAAGAGTGACAGTATAAAGCATTGAAGAAAGTTTTGTCGATCCATAATGTGCTGTGAAATTGTAACATAATTTTTTAAAAGCAGGCTTAAACGTTTTTGACGTCTAGAACACAGGAACGTTTCATTTCAGATCTGCACTAGTTGTGTTACTGTCTTCTGTGTTTTAAGTCAAAACACATTACTCTGCCTTTTGCTCCAAACATTCTTTCCTAGAACAGGGAAAATTGTAAGTTTCCCTTGCCTTCTACAATACCTAGACTCTTAAAACCAAATGTTTGTGTCAATCTATTGTTAATTTTGAAGTAAAAATAATTTTGAAGTGGAAATAAATAGTGTTAAGCTAGCATCTGAAATAAAATACTAGTTAATTTTTTAGGTTTGACATTTTATCAGAATTTTTAAATAAATATCTCCTTTCTGGTTTTGCAGGTAAAGGAAAGCTTTGGTGGAACTCTCTGAACATCCTTTCGTACTGAACTGCTGCATCAAACAGAAAAAGCATTTTTGGAAGGATCTGTGCTCCTGCTGTGAGGGATTGAGAAGATCTGCCAAAGCTACTTGTGATTTATTTTACATAGCAACTTGGAGGCATCATGAGCTCCATAAAATGTGTTCTCGTGGGTGATGTAAAGGTGGGGAAAACAGCATTGCTGGTGAGGTTTACATCAGAGACTTTCCCAGATATGTACAAGCCCACAGTTTATGACAATACAGGAGTAGATGTGTTTATGGATGGAAAACAGATCAGCCTGGGACTCTGGGACACATCAGGAAATGATTCATTTCAAGGAATTCGACCACTTTCTTACCAACAAGCTGATGTGGTGCTAATTTGCTACTCTGTAGCAAACCCTATGTCTTACTTGAATGTTAAAAATAAGTGGATGCCAGAAGTCAGAAATTTTTTACCAAAAGTTCCAGTATTGGTCGTTGCTACACAAATAGACCAGCGTGACATAGGCACTTTTCGCACCATCACACCTGTTGATGGGAAGAGGCTGACAAGAGATATTGGAGCAAGAGGTTACCTGGAGTGCTCAGCAATTTCTAACAGAGGGGTACAAGAAGTGTTTGAATGTGGAGTGAGGACAGCTGTCAGATACATAAAAAAACAAACCAGGAAGAAGATCATTGACCTCAATAAATGTGTGATAGCCTGACTTCCATTAGACTGGTATAATTTGAAATAACTGTAACTTTCCAATTTGTCAACAAATACTAAAGGTGCTGTCATCTAAAGGGCTTTCAACCTGACTGTGTTGACCATACAATATGGGTACGAGTTGGCCTTGTCCACTGATGCTACTGTATCTATATCAGTCATACTGATTCATTTCTATTGAAGTAATGGATCCCAGTTGGGAACGCTAACTGGAAAACTGAGGAGGACAAACTGATTTCAGCATTGACTGTCATGAACTTTTAGGAGTTCAAAGTACAGTGCCGTTTACTTTGGCTGACATTCTTATTTTTGTGTATTTAATTTGAACTGCGTGCCACCATCATGCAAGTTATTTTAAAGACGACATATGAAATAAAACTGTAACCTTGCACTCGCTGGTAAAGTGCATCGATCTCAGAGATCCAAGTAGGAGTACGTCGCCAGTACTCACTTCTGATGACTGTAATATTTAATAATTTTATACTTATTTCCTTTTGATTTCACTGACCTCTGATGAGAAGCATGTAGAAGTATTATGCTAAGGTTCACATGTAGTTTTGTAGCAATTTTCCATCGGTTTACAGAGTACTCATCAATAAATTAATTGTTTTTAATGTTCAGAATTGGTTCCACTATTTTCTATGGTAGAAGGTAAGATTTAAATGATACACTGCCACACAGATCACGTAGACGCAATGGGCCAAATGGCCTCCTTCTGTGATGCAACAATTTTTCAGAGGAAGAATAAAAATTGGACTCTGAGTCTGAAATAAATTTAGTTATTTTTCAATTGGGGGATCCCGGTAGATATAAGAGTTGCTGGATTAGAAACTGGGGAACTTAGACAGGAACCACTTCTGCTTACATTCGAGTGATCCTTTTTGAAACTGCATGTGTGAGTGAGATCAGGACAGGATCCAGCTCAGTTGTACTGTGTCCCACGGTCAAGCAGCTTTTCAGTGTTTGCTGGATCCCATATAGTTAAAAAATGCTCAATGGATAAGATTGGGTGGCACGATGCACAGTGGTTAGCACTGCTGCCTCACAGCGCTAGGGAGGTGAGTTGAATTTGCACATTCTCCGTGTCTGTGTGTGTTTCCTCTGTGCAATCTGGTTTCCTCTCACGATCCGAAGATGTGCAGATTAGGTGGATTGACCATGCTAAATTGCCCATTTGTCCAGGCATGTGTAGATTAGGTAGATAAACTGTGGGAAATTCAGGGCTACAGAGATAGGGTAGGGGGGTGAGTCTGGGTGGGATGTTCTTCGGAGAGTTAGTGTGTCTTGTTGGGCCAAATGACCTGTTTCCACACTGTAGGAATTCTAAGATTAACATCCTGACTGCTCAAGAAACAACAATGATTTTTATTAATGGACCACTTTTACTCTAGAGAAACATTTCAAGGTGTTTGACATAAGACATAAACATTAGAGTTTTGGATAAGCTCAAGTTTACAGGGATAGAAATTGGGAGACTGGCTAAAAGTACATTGGAATAGTCAAGAGGTAATAAAAGCATGAACGATGGTGAAGCAGCAAATGAGCTAAGGCAAGGGTAGACATGGGTGATGTGACAAAGACACAAGTTAATGATGTTGATGATATAGTTTGAAGCTTATCACAGGATAAAGTATGATGCAAGTAGATCTTGTATAAAGTATTGCTCAAGAGAGTCATCTATAAACAGTCAGTAGGGAAGATACATGGTTATGAACTAATAAATGGGTATATACAAGGAAGCAAAGGTTGTTGGAATGAAGGCAGTGTTGCAATGGTAGGAGTTACAGAGTGATGTCCCAGAGGCTTGTTCTGAGATCCATCCTATTCCAGATATATGTAATTATATAAATGTATATAAAATATTTGTAAAGAAATTGTCAATATATAGTAGCTAGATTTGCAGATACCTGAAATGTCAAGTTGAAAGACCTTCTCACTCAGTCATCAGCCAAGATCTTACAATGAACTCAAGACAGGCTTTATGTCTGGTTGGTCCTACATAAATAAGTGAAGGATACTGCCTACATTGAAAGTAAAACATCTGTTTAGAAAGCTGAGAGCAATCTAGGGATATTAGTTGATTTTTGCTTATTGACTGCTCAGTAATTCTACATGATGTGACAATAACTGAAGAATGTTGCATGCTGCATTCACACAGAAAATATCAATATGCCAAACTAATTTGCAGAGACAAAAGTAGGCACTGAGCTATACTAGAATATTTAGTTGAAACCCAGTTATGACTAAAGAAGTAGGTTTTGAGAGGGCTTTGAAGATAGGGTGGTAGGGTTGTAGGTTTTAAGAAGAGATTTGCAAAGAAAAAAGGCTAACAAATCTTATTACTGTCCTGAAAGGGGAGCGCTGACTAAAATCTACATGAGACTGGAAACAGAAGCTTGTAAGGCTGATGAAGTTTCAGAGGTAAGGCGGATGAAATAATGGCACACAGGCCGGTATCCTGTCACTGAGTCACCCTTTATTTACATGTACACAGTACATGGGCTCTGACCAGCCAGCTGAAAGTCAGTCCCTAGAACGATGAGATTATCTGAATTTCCTGATTTAAAAAAAAAATAATTTAACCCCCACACTACTACCTAAGTGCGGTAGTGCTTATTTTTTCCAATTTCCTGTTTATTTTTTTTTTCTTTTCTTTTTTTTCTCAAGATAGGCAAGCACCCAATTGGCCAGTGACAAGCAGTGCCCTTCACAAAAAAGGACTATCCTGGTTTTTTTTCTTTTTCTTTTTTTTCCCCCCACACTACCGCCTAACTGCGGTAGTGCTTAATTTCCTGTTTATATCTGTCAGTCAGGGTTCCCTGATTGGCCCAGGTTAACAACCCCAATCAAAGGTCTCATAGTCAATGAGATCCACCTGACCCTCGCTCCAATCCACAAGTTGCAGAAGGAGGTGGAGATTAACCTTTAGATTTCAATGTGCCTAGAGGCAGAGGCAGACAGTGAAAGTGATTAATGAGTAGTATTTAATACAGGATGGGAATGGATGGCAGAATTCAACAAGACTTGCAACTTATGAGAGATGCACGACAGGAGAATTTGAGTCTAGAATTTGTGAAGATGTGGTCAGGGCTTTCACAATGGGACTCATGGTAAGAATGGAGATTGTCAAAATATATGCCTTCATTTTGAAAACAGAAATTCATACATCTAAGAGGAGAGCCATTAAAATGGTATCTGCACTTGAATCTGCATTCTTGCTGCAGTTAATGGCTGAGTTGTCAAGCAATGTCTAGGATCTTGAGCAATCTATGTTCCTCTAAACAAATTCACGCTCACCTAAATAAAGCAATGTGTTTTGCCTTTGGAGCAATGCAAATCAAGAACGTTAAACCAATACCTAACGTAATTGACAGTAATAATTCAGATAGCAAAAGAGATCAGAATGGGGTTAAAATGAGAGAAAGGTAATAATTAACACAACAATTTAATACTGATGTTTCATACTGTACTTTACTTCTGAAACCCTTTTGCATAAGGAACAAGGCAGTTAAGCCACAAATGCATAAAGGGGAAGTTTAAGTTTCGGTGATGGTGCTCGCATTCTCAAGTTTTATTACTGCAAAATAGTTTTCATCTCCCTGCAATCTTGAAACTGTACATCTGTGGAATCAAGATAGCAACTCCTCTGTGCAATCGAGGCCCCATCCTAGGTATAACAGCTGAAGCGTTTCCCTTGATAACCAAGGTCAAAGCAGCTCCTGTTTTCTCTCATGTGCAACATTGTTAGATTATAACTAATGTTTAAGTTCTTGCCATCAGATAATGTACTCTTTTTAAATTTTGATTTTACAGCAATACCTTGCATTTGTTTAGCATATTTTAATGTAGAAACCCATCCCAGGGATGTCCACAGAGGTATAATTGGACATTGACCCAAAGGAGATGTACTGACCGAAAGATTGCCAAAGGGAAAGAAACCTAGGAGAACCTTCAAACAGAAAAGGCAAGTGGAGAGACAGGTGAATTTTGTAAGACAATTTCACAATGTAGCACTGCTGTTGATATGTATTGTAGTGATGATCATGAGAGAGAGCAGAATTTGTCAGCAATCAAAGTAGAGAATTTTATCTAAAGTTTACAAGATGATAAGATGAAGTGAGACTTTGAAGCGATTTAACCAATGGAAGGAACATAAATTTTAAATTTCAGTTATTTTGTGAGCAGGAACCAATGTAGGCCATTTATTTTGAGGAATGACAAGTTGGGCACATCCTGATGGACAGAAGGACAGGATTAGAATGTCAAATGTGGCAATGACAAAAGTGTAAATGGAGCTTTCAGTAGGTGGGCTGAAATAAATCTGCAACCAGTTCAGTTAGCAGTCAGGAAGGCAAATGCAATAAAGGCTGTAAAAGGTTCTGGTCAGACCGCATTTAGAATATTCTAAACCATATCGGGCCCTGTATCTAAAGAAGGATGTATTGGCCTTGGACGAGGTCATGAATGATCCTGGGTATGAAGTAAGTGTCATATGGCGAGTGATTGCGGACTGTAGGTCTCTATTTGATGAAATTTAGAAAGATGAAGAGGATATGGTTGGAACTTTAGACTACTGAGAGGTCTGGATAGAGTGGATGTGGAGTAGGAAAGACTAGGACCTGAGAGCGCAGCCTCAGTGTGAAGGGACAACCTTTTAGAACTGAGATGAGGAATGTTTCTAGCCAGAGAGTGGTGAATTTGTGGAACTCATTAACACAGAAGGCTGTGGAGGCAAAGCCATTGAGTCTTGGACAGAGACAGAGATAAATATGTTCTTTATTAATAAGGGAAACTGAGGTTTTGGGGAGAAAACAAGAGAATGGGGTTAAGAAACATATCAGCAATGATAGAATGGCAGAGTAGACTTGATGGGCTGAATGGTGTAACTCTGCTCCTATATTTTATGGTCTTATGGTCTAACACAATCAAAGTGAAAGTAAGCATCTACAAATAGGTTAGTTCATCCAGAGACAACAGCCAGGAGAGAGAGTTGGAATTACTGCTGTAAGAGTCGAAGGTGTTTAGCTGCACAAGACTGTCTCATTCCGGATATGGGCAAGCACGTTAATAGTAAATGAGCATTGTATGATTTAGTAAAGTTATGGACAGGTGAAGTTGTACTTTGTCATTCTACGTGTGGAAGCTGATCCTTTTTAGATAATGTCACCAAGGGAGAACATATAGATGAGAAAAGTGGATGGCTGGTGTGGTGGAGGTGTCCAAGGATAGATCCTTGGTGGACTTTGGAGATAATGGAATGGAGGTGATTTGAGAGTTTCAGGTTTCCCTTCATTTCACTCCTCAGTAGCCAGCCTTTCAGTTTGAGCTTATAGCCCTTTATCCTACCTGGCACTGAGCAGGTTAATGAATAATAACCAGAGATGAGGTCAATTGTTTGCTGGAACCAGGGAACAGAGTCTCAAGATATGGTGTTGACCAGTTAGCAATGAAATGAAGAAACATTTCTTTACTCAAATGGCAGCAAACCCTTGGAATTCTCACCATAGAAGGCTGTTGAAGCTGAGTCACTGAATATATTCAAGAACGAGATTGACAATTTAAAAAATATTAAAGGTATGAAGAGTATTGCAGAAAGTGGGAATATGTCTTTGAGATAGAGAATCAACCATGACCAAATTGAATGGTGGACCAGACTCAAAGGGCCGAATGGCCTACTTATGCTCCTAGTTTCTATGCTTCTATGTCAGGAATCACTCACCAGAGGAACTTTTTGTTTTACCTGATCCGATTCTTTACTAATTTTAAATACCTCAATTAGATCAATTCCTCAATGTTCTAAATTCAAAGGAATACAAACTTACTTTATGCAATATTATGTGTTCATAATTTTACTTAGAGTCATAGAGATTTACAGCATGGAAACAGACCCTTCGGTCCAACCCGTCCATGCCGACCAGATATCCCAACCCAATCTAGTCCCATTGCTAGCACCCGGCCCATATCCCTCCAAACCCTTCCTATTCATATACCCATCCAAATGCATCTTAAATGTTGCAATTGTACCAGCCTCCACCACATCCTCTGGCAGCTCATTCCATACATGTACCATCCTCTCCGTGAAAAGGTTGCCCCTTAGGTCTCTTTTATATCTTTCCCCTCTCACCCTAAACCTATGCCCCCTAGTTCTGGACTCCCCGACCCCAGGGAAAGGACTTTGTCTATTTATCCTATCCATGCCCCTCATAATTTTGTAAACCTCTATAAGGTCACCCCTCAGCCTCCGACGCTCCAGGGAAAACAGCCCCAGCGTGTTCAGCCTCTCCCTGTAGCTCAGATCCTCCAACCCAGGCAACATCCTTGTAAATCTTTTCTGGACCCTTTCAAATTGTTAACAATATTACTGAAATGAATCTGTATAATTCCTGGGTGGGAGTTGTCTAAACCTGCTGAATACCTGTTATGCTCATGCCTACAACATGTGGACATTAGGGAGTGAAGGTCAGGGGAACAAAAGATAGAGACATAAGAATCAAAGGTTAAGATGAGGGATTGGTTGAGCAACTTGATGGTTATATGAATAATGTGGTGAATGGAGAACCCTAACCTAGACAATTAGGATTTTGAAAGTGCCAATGGAAATAATTGGGGAAGAGTTTTGTTTCTGAAACAGGTGCAGACAGAAGTTGGTTTAAAAGGGGGATTTGGATGATGAGTGATTTAAGGAAGTTTCAGGACAATTTGCTTGTGATTTATGACTATATCGTTGTGATGTCATAGGAAGCATCAATGTCAAAGGGACCATGAGAGTCAATATGGAAAAAGAGACAGACGGTACATCGTGAATTCAGCAAGGGGAGTTATAATCCCTATGGAGATTGAAATCTTAAAATGAATTTACTTGCAACTGACTTAAATAAGAGTTGTTATATTAAGACTTTTACTGTAACAAATTAAAATCAACATAAATAAAAACCACTTAATCTAAGGAAAAGGTACTTTTTCATTAAGTAATTAATACAGTCAAGATATGTTTCATTCCTTTCACTGTGCATGACACCTCTGGCAGATATACAGCAATACAAGAATATGTCCCATGCTATTCCTAGTTTTCCAACAGGCCTGGTCTTATGTATGTTCTTTCGTTTGTAACTTGGACAAAACACAAAACTCTTTTCATCTTGTACTCATCAGGACAACTTGTAAAAATACCAATTCAAGGACAAACCAAAATTTATACTGATAATTGACACTTAACTGTCAGACTTTATTTAAATTTTAAACCAAGCATGCAGCCAGGGCAATCTGAGTCAATCTGACTGATTTTAAAATTTAAACAAAGCCTAGAAGTTAGCTGTCAATCATTATTAATTGATGCATTCTCCCACGGACACCTCTACCAATCAAAGACTATCTGCCAAACAATCAGCACTCTTCTCTCGAGGTATAAATATTGGTTTGCCCTTTAAATAGGTATTCTTGTGAATTGACTTGATGAGTGCAAGATGAATAGCTTTGACAAAATGTGTATTTTTTTTCAGCAATTCTCAAATTTAGGATTATTTGCTGGAAAGTGTTTTGCATGTTTGTTAATCAATGGAGGAGAATGGTTTCAATGAGTACAGAAAATATAGAAGTTAACAAATATCCACTCTTTTTAAATATTTGGGATAATGTACCCTGAGAGGGCACAGATTTAATGTCAGTTGTAAAGGTATCAAATGCGATGTTAGGAAAAACCTTCTTCATGCAATTAGAGGGGGATGGTGGTATAGTGGTGAGCATAACTGCCTTCTAAGCAGTTGACCCAAGTTTGATTCCTGGCTATCACAATGCTGTGGTTTTTAAACTGACTTTTATGGACGGCACAGTGGTTAGCACTGCTGCCTCACAGCGCCAGAGACCTGGGTTCAATTCCTGCCTCAGGCAACTGTCTGTGTGGAGTTTACACATTCTCCCTGTGTCTGCGTGGGTTTCCTCCGGGTGCTCCGGTTTCCTCCCACAGTCCAAAAATGTGCAGGTTAGGTGAATTGGCCATACTAAATTGCCCATAGTGTTAGGTGAAGGGGTAAATGTAGGGGAATGGGTATGGGTGGGTTGCTCTTCGGAGGGTCGGTGTGGACTTGTTGGGCCGAAGGGCCTATTTCCACACTGTAAGTAATCTAATCTAATCTAGAGTTCAAGTCTGAAATGCAGTGCCTCGCTAACTGATGGAGGGAGGTATAATTGAGGAATTCAAGAGGGTATTGGAAGATCACTTGAATACAAACAATGTGCATGGATATCAGGAAAAAGTTGGAGAATGGCACTCAGTGATAATGTTCATTTGGAGAGCCATTGTAGACATGATAGATCAAATTGCCACCTTCTGCCACCGTAACATCTCTGTGAATATGAGGTGAAAGCATATCAGTGTTTTGTTTTGTCATCAACATTTGTCAATGCTATCGAATGAACAATTAGTAGTGACAGTCAGGAAAAATGTGTAAAACTCTACAATACTTAGACTTCATAATTAAACCAAGAGTTATAGCTTACCGTTCCTCCTTGGTTAAAAATACCATACCAACTGATAATTGTTTATATTTTAATCATTAACCAATGCATATAGTAGTCATAAAAAGTATCACTCTTGAAGGTCACTCTAACCTTTCTGTGACATTTAAAATCTAGTTCATGAATTTTAAAAATCAACTCATCTAAACATACTTGTTAATTTCATCCAGATATAAATGCAAATCATCAAAAACAGATCTGTCCCTGTGTATATGCAGTTTATGGATAAAATTGTGCTCCATGACTTGTCTCTGATTTAAAGGTTTGTGGTATTTGCCATAGATTTGAACAAACAATGGATAACATAAATTCACCCCCATTATCAAGCCTAAGACTTATATGCAGTATGAGGAAATGCTATACTTTTAGAAGTGCCATTTTTTGAGCGAAGCATTAATCCAAAACCTTGCCTAGCAGATCACACAGATGTATGTGACATCACGGCACTACTTGAAATAGAACAGGAAGTACATTGATTTCTCAACCGCCTATGTGATTTACTGTCAAACTTCTTGATTCTAAACCTTTATAGATCACTGGCTAGCCTCAGCTGGAGTATTGTGTCTAATCTGGGCACCACACTTTATAAAAATGTCTAGGGCTTAGAAAGGATGCAGAGGAGATGTGTCAGAATTTATACTTGGAAGGAATGACTCCAACTGTGTGGAGAGACAGGAAAGATTTAATACAGCTGTTCAAAATTATGAGTGGTTCAGATATAATAAAGAATTGGTATCTTTTCAAACATAGGTTAGTGACTAGAAGAATCAGAAAGGAGATGAGTTCTTTACAGTAGTGAGTTGCTTGGTTATATATATTTTGAAAAGGTTTTGAATGCTGATTTAATAGCCTACTTTCAAAATAGAAGTGGAAAGATACTATAAAAAGAAACATTTTCAAGTCATTGGAAATTATTAGAGGAGTGAATATAATTGGATGATGTTATGATCCATTTAGGGACTATTAACATTTAAGAATAAATTCAAATGGCTTGTTTTAACCAACAGAACTATGCCACAAGATTTTCTTAACAGAAGAAACTTTATTGTATATAAAATAAATGAACAAAACAAGCACAGTTAACTTAAACATATAATTTACATGCATGCAGGTTTACTTGTTTTCCCAAGAATCCATGTTGTAAGATTAATCAATATTTGAAGTTATTTACTTCTGTCAAGACCACCAATAAGTATGTCACAGGTCTCTGGATAAGCACTGCTCACCAACAACTACAAATTCTGTCATGTAAACTATATACTGTGTATATAGAAATGAGTCAGGTGAAGGTCATTTATAGGAGCATGAGAATCGACGTTTCGGGCACAAGCCCTTCTTCAGGAATGAGGAAGGTGTGCCAAGCAGGCTAAGATAAAAGGTAGGGAGGAGGGACTTGAGGGAGGGGCGTTGGGAATGCGATAGGTGGAAGGAGGTTAAGGTGAGGGTGTTAGGCCGGAGAAGGGGTGGGGGCGGAGAGGTCAGGAAGAAGATCGCAGGTCAAGAAGGCGGTGCTGAGTCCGAGGGTT